>NW_024118197.1:0-9987 GCF_003073215.2 Triticum urartu | reverse complement strand
ATTTGATTAATGAGATCACATCATTAGGAGAATGATGTGATTGACTTGGCCCATTCCGTTAGCTTAGCACTTGATCGTTTTAGTTTACTACTATTTCTTTCTTCATAACTTATACATGTTCCTATGACTATGAGATTATGCAACTCCCGATTACCAGAGGAACACTTTGTGTGCTACCAAACGTCACAACGTAGCTGGGTGATTATAAAGGTGCTCTACAGGTGTCTCCGATGGTACTTGTTGAGTTGGCATAGATCGAGATTAGGATTTGTCACTCCGATTGTCGGAGAGGTATCTTTGGGCCCTCTTGGTAATGCACTTCACTATAAGCCTTGCAAGCAATGCAACTAATGAGTTAGTTGCGGGATGATGCATTACGGAAACGAGTAAAGGGAATTTCCGGTAACGAGATTAAACTAGGTATTGAGATACCGACGATCGAATCTCGGGCAAGTAACATACCAATGACAAAGGGAACAACGTATGTTGTTATGCGGTTTGACTGATAATGATCTGCGTAGAATATGTAGGAGCCAATATGAACATCCAGGTTCCGCTATTGGTTATTGACCAGAGATGTGTCTCAGTCATGTCTACATAGTTCTCGAACCCGTAGGGTCCGCGCGCTTAACGTTCGGTGACGATCGATATTATGAGTTTATGTGATTTGATGTAACGCAGGTAGTTCGGAGTCCCGGATGAGATCGGGGACACGACGAGGAGTCTCGAAATGGTCGAGATGTAAAGATCGATATATTGGACGACTATATTCGGACATCGGAAAGGTTCCGAGTGATTCCGGTATTTTTCGGAGTACCGGGGAGTTACGGGAATACGGGGAAGAAGTATTGGGCCTCATGGGCCAAGTGGTGGAAGAGAGGAGGCAGGGCGCGCGGCCCCCCTAGCCCAAACCTAATTGGACTATGGGGCCGGCCCCCCTTTCCTACTTTTCCTCCCTCTGCTTCCTTCTCCCCTTCCCCCTTCCTTTCCTCCTCCTAGTAGGAGTAGGAAAGGTCATACTCCTACTAGGAGGACGACTCCTCCTCCTGGCGCGCCCTACAGGTGCCGGCTGGCCTCCCCCCTTGCTCCTTTATATACGGGGGCAGGGGGACCCTAGAACACACAAGTTGATCATTGATCCCTTAGCCGTGTGCGGTGCCCTCCTCCACCATAATCCACCTCGATCATATCATGGTGGTGCTTAGGCGAAGCCCTACATCGGTAGCAACATCATAACCGTCATCACGTCGTGTGCTAAACTCGAAGGTGCCATGCGTTCGATACTTGGATCGGTCGGATCGTGAAGACGTTCGACTACATCAACCGCGTTTTCATAACTCTTCTGCTTACGGTCTACGAGGGTACATGGACGATACTCTTCCCTCTCGTTTCTATGCATCACCATGATCTTGCATGTGTGTAGGAAAATTTTGAAATTACTGCGTTCCCCAACACCATCCGTTAGCTTAGCACTATGATCATTTAGTTTATTGTTATTGCTTTCTTCATAACTTATACATGTTCCTATGACTATGAGATTGTGCAACTCCCGAATACCGGAGGAACACTTAGTGTGCTATCAAACGTCACAACGTAACTGGATGATTATAAAGATGCTCTACAGGTGTCTCCGATGGTGTTTGTTGAGTTGGCATAGATCGAGATTAGGATTTGTCACTCCGTGTATCGGAGAGGTATCTCTGGGCCCTCTCGGTAATGCACATCACTATAAGCCTTCCAAGCAATGTGACTAATGAATTAGTTGCGGGATGATGCATTACAGAACGAGTAAAGAGACTTGCCGATAACGAGATTGAACTAGGTATTGAGATACCGACGATTGAATCTTGGGCAAGTAACATACCGATGACATAGGGAACAACGCATGTTGTTATGCGGTTTGACTGATAAAGATCTTCGTGGAATATGTAGGAACCAATATGAGTATCTAGGTTCCACTATTGGTTATTGATCGAAAGTGAGTCTCGGTCATGTGTACATAGTTCTCAAACCCGTAGGGTCTGCACGCTTAACGTTCGGTGAAGATCGGTATTATGAGTTTATGTGTTTTGATGTACCAAAGGTAGTTCGGAGTCCCGGATATGATCACAAACATAACGAGGAGTCGCGAAATGGTCCAGAAATAAAGATCGATATTTTGGAAGGCTATGTTTGGACATCGGAATGGTTCCGGGTGAGTTCGGGCATTTACCGGAGTACCGGGGACTTACCGGAACCCCCGGGGAGTCATTGGGCCTTAATGGGCCTTAGTGGGAGAGAGGAGGAGGTGGCCAAGGTGGGGGCGCCCCCCTAGCCGAATCCGAATTGGGGTGGGGGCCGGCCCCCTTTCCTTCTCCCTCTCTCGTCCTTCCTTCTTCTCCTACTCCAACTAGGGAAGGGGGAATCGTACTCCCACCGGGAGTAGGACTCCCCCCTTGGGCGCGCCATGAGAGGGCCGGCCCTCCCCTCCTCCACTCCTTTATATACGGGGGAAGGGGGCACCCCATATACATACAAGTTGATTGTTTAGCCATGTGCGGTGCCCCCCACCACAGATTTCCACCTCGGTCATATCATTGTAGAGCTTAGTGTGGCACCCCGGCTCAGAGCGACCGGTTTACCATGCATTGCCAGCCCAGAGACCATGTCTTCTGGCAACACACAACATCTTGGTATAGAATAACAACGCTTTATTGATGCTAGCGGAACATAGTTACATTACAACAGCTGTCGAGGCCAAGCGGCACACTCGGTGCGGCTGAACAATATGTACATTATTTAGTGAACATAAAGGGGCCTCGATCCGAACAACTACGTGGCAGCGGAATAACATTGTGGCGGAAGCTCCATATCACAGGGACACTGATGTGGACACGATCTAGACTCAAACATCGCTCCTCTCCAACGATACTTTCCTAAAATCTGGCATGACACGCCAGGTCAGTACATTGAATGTACTTGCAAGCTCACAACAGGCATAATCATAATGACAAACAATATCATGATATTTAACCAATTATTAAAAATGCAACACTATATGTCTACATTTTGTGATCATGCTCGAACGTCCCTCGGGACAGCTTACCAACCGTGATCATCTCTAGATCACAAACACACCACCAAAGTGGCGTTTCTCAAGAACAACTCGTGATCCTTACGACGATCACAACCATGACCATCATTTGGTCCCAAATGCCTCGATGGCCTTTCTGCCATCCATCAACAATGCAAAGTTCATAGCTTAGTGTACAATTTTTATTAAACGTTGACTCATGGTGGGACCTACTACAAGGTGTCCGTAACTATGGACTCGGCTATCGATAGATTACACACTCTGCAGAGGTAGCACACTGTACCCACACCACGGAACCCATGGCCTCGCACTCCCATTCGGGTGGACCAACAGCATTCCGTCAAAACCCCTCCATTGCCACAACACTCTCCCGGCCACTCCGACCCAAATCCCCCACGGGCTGGTCCTGGGTGGCCTCGTGTCTACCAAAGACACCCCGACCACCTTCGTGGTCAAAACACTCCCACCCGGGGACACTCCCACTCGGGGACTCGGTACCATAATCTCATCAACGAGCACACAAGATTATGTCCGCTTACCGGGCCAGGGCAAGCACGACATAACCTTCCCTAGATGGAGGCACCGACCAGAGGCCGTGTCAATGGACTGAATCAAGGCCTTCCCACAAAGGCAAATGTGGTTGCACTAGAAAGAAACTCGATTCAGCGGCACCATGACCCAGTCAATGGTATATTCAAGTTGAGTTATATTCAGGTTTAACTTTAAACTAAAAATGACCAGTGTCATAGCATGCCATGAAATGCAAAACAACACATGGATCATATAGTGATTAAAAAAATGACCGATGTCATCCTTATACACACCAAGCATAACGTCAACAACTCAAATTACTCTACTTGCTCAAATAACTCACAACTTAACCAAAATATTTTGCAACAAGTTTTATTGATTTCTTACGAAAGAAAGTAACTCCGATAAATTTCTCATATGCTTGTCAAAAAGATTTCACTATCAACAACTCTTACTTTCTTTATCACTAAGTTGGGTTCAAACATTCTGTAAGACAAGTAATATGATTAAACAAGTATTTAACAGAACATTTTCTAACAAATTTTTATCAATCTAATGTGGCAAAATATAGCTTTAAATAATTGCTAACATGCATAACAAAATTATTTCTAACATCACCTCAAATAAATCTTATCTTGCTTTATCCACTAAACTAGTTTCACCCATTCTGTAAATCAAGCATAACAACTAACCAATATTTAACAGAATATAAATAACTCCATAATCATTTAAATGCATGGATCAATCATTTCATTCAAGTAAGAAAATCACAATTATTGAAATGGCACCATGAAAATGTTGCTGTGGCTTGCCTTAGTGCAGATGAGGTTCACAAGCTTCCTGGTGATCCTCAAGACAAGCTTCACCTTCTGAAAATAGTTTTAAACACAAAAAGACAATATCAAGAACACTTCTTATAATCACCAGAAATTCTAGACAGCTCAGAAAAATCTCATCTTTGGTGAGCTGCTAGATTTCTTATCAAAGAACACAATGCAAAAAGAATCAATTCATTTGGACTTATGGTTGAAAAGTTATAACTGTTTGAAGTGTTCTGTAAATTCAAATGAATTTGAATAAAAGAAATAGACTGGGGGTGACGTCGAAGGCGTAAAGCCCAGGGGCGCCACCACTCGTACCGCTTCGCGCACATACTGAGTGGCTGACTAGCGGGCCTCGCTAGTCAGGTGGGGGAAGAGGGAGAGGGAAACAGAGGGGGCCAGCTCTCGCCGGCGACGAGGGCTCCTTGTCCCAAACGAGAGGGAGGGATGGCAAGAGGGGGTTGAGGCACACCTGCCCATACCCGTAGCGTAGCTAGGGGTGGTCGGACGGCGTCAGAATCAACCTCGCAAGCGGAGGCAGAACGTGGAGGTCGCCGGAGTTGAGGAAGACGGCAAGAAGAGGCCACTCCAGGGGCTCCAAGCGGGCGAGACGGCCTCACCGGAGAGAGGCGGAGGTCCTGGAGGGGTCGCCCAGGCCTGGGAGGGGGTGGAGCTACTGCGGAAACCAGAGGGGATCACCGGCGAGCTCAAGCTCGGGGACGGCGGCCCGAGGCCTGCCCGGCCGGGCTCCGGCCTCCTACTCGATCATGGGGTGTGTGTGAGTGTTGGCTGGTGCTCGAGGAGGCTGGGGAGGGCTCTATTTATAGGCAAGCGGCGGGGGGGCTCCGGGCTCCCCCGGCGGACACCTGTCCATAGCGCCCGGTGACGAGCGGCGTCAGTGAGAGGGGGAGAAGGCGACGGAGCTCACGCAGCCACTGTGGGCGGGTGGAGAAGAGCACAGGATCAAGAGGATGGCAAGAAGCACAGTGCGCTCCGCATTGTTGGGCTGGCCGGACCTTGCCCGTGCTCGCTGCGGCAAGCTCCAGCGTCGGCGAGCGCCAGGGAGGAGTTAAGAACGTTGAGACGATGATGGTGGTGAGGGTTGGCATGGTTGGGCAGGCGGGGAAGCGAGCACGTGAGCAACAGAGGCTCGAGTGTGTCGCAGAGCGCGTCGGCTGCATGCCAGCAGGCCTGGACGAACCGTGGTCACCGCGTGAACAATGACATCAGGTCGATCTAAGCAAAAACTCAATGTCTGGCATGTTGTTCGTGGTAGTTTTGAGTGTTACCACGGTTTGGTTTGGATCCAGGTGTAGTAGAGAAGTTTTCACACACCAAGTAAGTTTCTGGTCAGTAACTTGGTTATGTTACTGTGGTCAAATGGCTTGGAGTTTGAAGCTGTGCTTTGGAGGCTAGTGATAAGTTACTAAGGTAAAGATGCACAAGAAAGTTCAGGTCAAATGGAGCAAGTAAAATGGTAGTTGCTGTAGAAGCCACCATTTTTTTCCAGAATAGAAAAGATTTTCTGTAGCAAAAATATTCCAAAAAGTGATGAAATATTTTTGCTCAGGAAGGTGCACTAGGGTTCACAGAATATTTGTGAATTATCTCAGATTTTTCTGAGCCATAAAAATTGGGGTTGCTTTGAGGCAAACAGATCTGGCTTAGGGTTTTTGGAAACAAAATGAATATTTTTCATTTAAGAAAAGTATTCCAAAGATTATTTTTTGGTGGGTCATAAGTGAAATGATGATTTAGGAGGGAAGTGAAGCACTTGGGTGAAAGCCAAGGATGCCCAAGTGTTTAAGTCCATATGAAAAGATTCAGAAACTCCAAGTTTCAAAAAATTTCAAATGAAAAATCAAGCAAATAAGAAAGGGCAAAACCCAGGCTGTCACAAACCTCCCCCACTTAGAATGAATCTCGTCCTCGAGATTCGGTTGCTTGGGAAAACCACTCTGGATACTGATCCCTAAGGAATTCTTCCTGCTCCCAAGTTGCTTCTGACTCTGTGTGATGCTCCCACTGAACCTTGTAAAATTTTCTGACTTTACTGCGAGTGACCCTTTCCATCTGATCCAAAATTTTGAACGGTCTTTCTTCATAAGTTAAATATTTTGCCAATTCTATCTCAGCCGTTGTAGTTCTTTCCTCAGGCGGGGATATGCATCGTCTCAATTGCGAAACATGGAACACGTTGTGTATGTCTGCCAATTTCGGGGGTAGTTCCAGTTGATATGCAACAATTCCCACTCGAGACATAATCGGGAATGGACCAATGAATCTGGGTGCCAGCTTTCCATGAGTCTGAAATCTCTTGACTCCTTTCATAGGAGTGACTCGGAGGTATGCGTGTTCTCCGGGTTCAAAACTGACCTGCCGATGTTTGGCATCATAATAACTTTTTTGTCGAGATTTGGCCAATTGCAGTCTGTCTCGGATTTTCCTAACTTGTTTCTCAGCTTCCAGCATGAGATCCGTTCTGAAGATACGGCTATCTCCAGTCTGAGACCAATTTAGAGGAGTGCGACACTTACGGCCATACAGAGCTTCATATGGTGACATCTTTAGACTGGTCTGGAAACTGTTGTTATAAAAGAACTCGGCATACGGCAAGCAGTCTTCCCATTTAGCACCTTTGGCTAGCACACAGGCTCGCAACATATCTTCGAGTGTTTGGTTTACCCGCTCTGTCTGTCCATCTGTCTGAGGGTGATAGGCAATACTATATTTCAGTGCTGTCCCTAAGGATTGATGGAGACGGGGCCAAAATGCGGAGGTAAACAAAGAACCTCGGCCAGAAGTGATAGTTCAGGGGTACTCCATGCAGACTGACGATCCTGGATACATACAGTTGGGCAAGTTCATTTGCTCTGTATCTGGTGCTGATCGGAATGAAATGAGCAACCTTGGTCAGGGTGTCTATTATAACCCAGATTGCATCCTTGCCTCGCTGAGTCCTAGGCAATCCTGTGATGAAATCCATGCAAACGTCATCCCATTTCCACTGTGAAACTGGCAGCGGTTGGAGAAGTCTGGCTGGCTTCTGATGATCTGCTTTCACCTTATTGCATATGTCGCAACAGGCTACAAAATAGGCAATGTCTTTCTTCATTCCATCCCACCAGAATATTTGTCTAAGGTCCTCATACATTTTCGTACCTCCCGGGTGAATGGAATATGCCGATTCGTGGGCTTATAACAGGATTTTCTTCTTCAAGTCTGGTTGATTTGGCACACAAATGTGTCCACGGAATCGGAGGGTACCAAATTCGTCCTTGGAGAAGTCAAAGGCCTGCTTTGCCATCTGGCCCTTGGCACGTCTTTGTAGGTTGGTGTCAGCTGGCTGTGCCTTGTAGATCTCCATCTCAAGTGTGGGGGTAACTTCCAAAATATTAGCGAGGTCAGCCTCTATGATGACCAAGTTGAGCTGAGCGATCTCCTCTTGGAATTTGGTGGGCAATGATTTTAACATGACATTTAAGCTGACGGGCTTTCTACTGAGCGCATCAGCAACGATGTTGGCCTTGCCTGGATGGTAATTTATTCCAAGGTCATAATCCTTGACCAACTCTAACCATCTTCGCTGACGGAGATTTAAATCTGGCTGAGTGAAAATGTACTTGAGGCTTTTGTGGTCGGTAAAAATTTGGCACCTTTTTCCAATGAGGTAGTGTCTCCAAATTTTTAATGCATGAACCACTACAGCCAATTCCAAATCATGAGTAGGATAATTTCCCTCATGAGGTCGTAGATGTCACGATGCATATGCTACTACCTTGCTGTCTTGCATCAACACGCAACCAATACCTTGTCTGGAGGCATCGCAGTACACATCAAAGCTGCGATAAATGTCTGGAAGAGTCAATATAGGTGCGGTTGTCAGTTGTATCTTCAGCTCATTAAAACTCTTCTCACAATCCTTTGTCCACTTAAACTTTGTATCCTTTTTGAGCAGCTCCGTCATGGGTTTAGCAATTTTGGAAAACCCTTCAATAAAACGATGATAGTATCCAACTAATCCAAGGAAACTCTGGATCTGTGTCACGGTCGTGGGTGGTACCCAATCGAGCACATCCTTTACTTTGCTCGGGTCCACAGCTATACCTTCGGCGGATAGTACATGTCCGAGAAACCCAACTTTCTTGAGCCAAAATTTGCACTTACTGAACTTGGCGTATAGCTGATGGTCGCGGAGCCGTTGTAGTACTGCTCGGAGGTGATCCTTGTGTTCTTCTTCACCCTTGGAGTAAATGAGGATGTCATCGATGAAGACTACCACGAATTTGTCGAGGAAGTCCATAAATACTTTGTTCATCATATGCATGAAGAAAGCAGGGGCATTGGTGAGACCAAAGGACATCACGGTATATTCGTAAAGACCGTACTGAGTAGTGAATGTGGTCTTAGGAATATCTTCCTTTTCAATCTTAAGCTGATGATATCCGGTCCATAAATCGTTTTAGAGAATACCTTAGCCCCACTGAGCTGATCAAACAGATCATCAATCCTTGGCAGCGGGTATTTATTTTTTATGGTGACCTCATTCAGCTGGCGGTAATCTATGCACATACGGAGACTACCATCCTTTTTGCCCATGAAAATTGCAGGTGATCCCCACGGTGAAGATCTGGGACGAATATAACCTTTCTAGAGTAATTCGTCAAGCTGTTTCTTTAGCTCCACTAATTTTGAGGAGGGCATCCGGTAATACTTCTTGTATAACGGTGCGGTTCCGGGCACAAGATCTATGCCAAACTCCAGTTCCCAATTTGGTGCCATGCCTGGCAGTTCTTCTGGAAACACATCAGGGTACTCACTAACCACAGGAATAAATTCCAATTCAACCATAATAGTGCACACTAATTCTGGCTTAGGTATATTCTCGCGAGCATAGAATTTGGTGAGCTGCCCATCCAGACTGGTCAGATTGACTTCTCGGGTTGCACAGTTTATGCAAACTTGATATTTGGTCAACCAATTCATACCCAATATAATATCCAACTTTTCAGACTCAAGGATTATCAGAGATGTTGGAAAGCGGACCCCGTTGATATTGATCTCCAGATCACGGCAGACCAGATTGCTCTTGATTATGGATCCCGGGGTTTGTACCAGCATATTTTTGCCCAAAATTGTGCAAGGAAAATTGTTTTGGGCGGCAAAACTCTAAGAAATAAAAAATGGGAAGCCCCAGTGTCAAATAAAATTATGGCAGGTATGTCATTAACAGAAAACATACCAATGACGACTTCTGGCTTTTCTTGGGCTTCATCGGCGGAGATATGATGCACGTGCCCGGTGAAGTTTTGCTGATTTGGCCGCAACTCCATAAAATTGACTTGCGGCCGACTTAGGCATTCGTCTTGTTGTTATTGGGGCACTGCTTGGCATAATGTCCATGCTGCCCGCAAATGAAACAAGAATTACTGCGTTGACGCTCCTCATGCATTGGATTGGTCACAATATTCTTGACTTGGGTGGTGGTCTTGTTAACATTCTGCTGCCAATTTGGCATGTATTACACCCGAGGCTGCTGCCAGGGAAGGGCGTTTTTCATCG
>NW_024118196.1:0-9501 GCF_003073215.2 Triticum urartu | reverse complement strand
CTTGGTGGCATGAAATTACATCAACCAAGGTTTCATGTGTTTGTGATAGTTTTTCAATTTTTTGGAATTAAAATACCATGTCACTCCATGCATACATATGCATGTGTCCATGTCGTGAGACAAATATGTTTCAAAATTCCTTATAATTTACTGCACATGGAATTAACTCGCACACAAGTACACAAATAAGATTTTTCAAACCGTTATGGTTAGCCGTTGCATGTAGATGTAGTTGAAATTTGAATTACGGACATTAAATGGCTAGAAAATCAATTAAATGTCTTTAGGAGGTCAAATGACCCCTAGAATTTGCCAAAATTGCACATTACAGTTGTAGTAGTGCACGTTACACGTAGAAAAAAAATTGAAGGCCGTAAGAGGAAGTTGTCTTCCGTTCATCATCAAACATGCATTGTTCCCTTTCGGAACCACGAGGCTTCTAGTGAGTTGCTCCAGTTTGTGAGGGGTGCGTGCCCAAACTTTCGTCAAACATGCCAATTTTTCTACCACATCATCTTGGTGGCTTAACATTACATCAACCAAGGTTTCATGTGTTTGTGATATTTTTTAAATTTTTTGGAATTAAAATGCCATGTCACTCCATGCATACATATGCATGTGTCCATGTCATGAGACAAATATGTTTGAAAATTCCTTATAATTTACTGCACATGGAATTAACTCGCATACGAGTACACAAATACGATTTTTCAAACCATTTTGGTTAGGCGCTGCATGTAGATGTAGTTCAAATTTGAATTACAGTCATTAAATGGCTAGAAAATCACTAAAATGTCTTTAAAAGGTCAAATGACGCCTAGAATTTTCCAAAATTTCACATTACAGTTGTAGTAGTGCACGTTAGACGTAGAAAAAAATTGAAGGCCGTAAGAGGAAGCTATCTCCCGTTTGTCATCAAACATGCATTGTTCCCTCTCGCACGCACGAGCCTTCTAGTGAGTTGCTCCAGTTTGTGAGGGGTGTGTGTCCAAACTTTCGTCAAACATGCCAATTTTTTTACCACATCATCTTGGTGACATAAAATTACAACCACCAAGGTTTCATGTTTTTCTAATATATTTTTTTAATTTTTGGAAACTAAAGTGCCATGTCACTCCATGCATACATATGCATGTGTCGATGCCGTGAGACAAATATGTTTGAAAATTCCTTCTAATTTACTACACATGGAATTAACTCGCACACAAGTACACAAATAAGATTTTTCAAACCGTTATGGTTAGCCGTTGCATGTAGATGTAGTTGAAGTTTGAATTACGGACATTAAATGGCTAGAAAATCAATTAAATGTCTTTAGGAGGTCAAATGACCCCTAGAATTTGCCAAAATTGCACATTACAGTTGTAGTAGTGCACGTTACACGTAGAAAAAAAATTGAAGGCCGTAAGAGGAAGTTATCTTCCGTTTGTCATCAAACATGCATTGTTCCCTCTCGGAACCACGAGGCTTCTAGTGAGTTGCTCCGGTTTGTGAGGGGTGCGTGCCCAAACTTTCTTCAAACATGCCAATTTTGCTACCACATCATCTTGGTGGCATGACATTACATCAACCAAGGTTTCATGTGTTTGTGATATTTTATAATTTTTTTGGAATTAAAATGCCATGTCACTCCATGCATACATATGCATGTGTCCATGTCGTGAGACAAATATGTCTGAAAATTCTTTATAATTTACTGCACATGGAATCAACTCGCATACGAGTACATAAATAAGATTTTTCAAACCAGTTTGGTTAGGCGCTGCATGTAGATGTAGTTCAAATTTGAATTACTGTCATTAAATGGCTAGAAAATCACTTAAATGTCTTTAAAAGGTCAAATGACGCCTAGAATTTTTGAAAATTTCACATTACAGTTGTAATAGTGCACGTTAGACGTAGAAAACGATTGAAGGACGTAAGAGGAAGCTATCTCCCGTTCGTCATCAAACATGCATTGTTCCCTCTTGTCCGCATGAGCCTTCTAGTGAGTTGCTCCTGTTTGTGAGGGGTGTGTGTCCAAACTTTCGTCAAACAATGCCAATTTTTTTACCACATCATCTTGGTGGCATGAAATTACATCAACCAAGGTTTCATGTTTTTCTAATATATTTTTTAATTTTTGGGAACTAAAGTGCCATGTCACTCCATGCATACATATCCATGTGTCGATGCCGTGAGACAAATATGTTCGAAAATTCCTTCTAATTTACTGCACATGGAATTAACTCGCACACACATACACAAATAAGATTTTTCAAACAGTTATGGTTAGCCGTTGCATGTAGATGTAATTGAAATTTGAATTACGGACATTAAATGGCTAGAAAATCAATTAAATGTCTTTAGGAGGTCAAATGACCCCTAGAATTTGCCAAAATTGCACATTACAGTTGTAGTAGTGCACGTTACACGTAGAAAAAAAATTGAAGGCCGTAAGAGGAAGTTGTCTTCCGTTCATCATCAAACATGCATTGTTCCCTTTCGGAACCACGAGGCTTCTAGTGAGTTTCTCCAGTTTGTGAGGGGTGCGTGCCCAAACTTTCGTCAAACATGCCAATTTTTCTACCACATCATCTTGGTGGCATAACATTACATCAACCAAGGTTTCATGTGTTTGTGATATTTTTTAAATTTTTTGGAATTAAAATGCCATGTCACTCCATGCATACATATGCATGTGTCCATGTCGTGAGACAAATATGTTTGAATATTCCTTATAATTTACTGCACATGGAATTAACTCGCATACGAGTACACAAATACGATTTTTCAAACCATTTTGGTTAGGCGGTGCATGTAGATGTAGTTCAAATTTGAATTACGGTCATTAAATGGCTAGAAAATCACTAAAATGTCTTTAAAAGGTCAAATGACGCCTAGAATTTTTCAAAATTTCACATTACAGTTGTAGTAGTGCACGCTAGACGTAGAAAAAAATTGAAGGCCGTAAGAGGAAGCTATCTCCCGTTTGTCATCAAACATGCATTGTTCCCTCTCGCACGCACGAGCCTTCTAGTGAATTGCTCAAGTTTGTGAGGGGTGTGTGTCCAAACTTTCGTCAAACATGCCAATTTTTTTACCACATCATCTTGGTGACATGAAATTACAACAACCAAGGTTTCATGTTTTTCTAATATATTTTTTTAATTTTTGGGAACTAAAGTGCCATGTCACTCCATGCATACATATGCATGTGTCGATGCCGTGAGACAAATATGTTTGAAAATTCCTTCTAATTTACTCCACATGGAATTAACTCGCACACAAGTACACAAATAAGATTTTTCAAACCGTTATGGTTAGCCGTTGCATGTAGATGTAGTTGGAATTTGAATTACGGACATTAAATGGCTAGAAAATCAATTAAATGTCTTTAGGAGGTCAAATGACCCCTAGAATTTGCCAAAATTGCACATTACAGTTGTAGTAGTGCACGTTCACGTAGAAAAAAAATTGAAGGCCGTAAGAGGAAGTTATCTTCCGTTTGTCATCAAACATGCATTGTTCCCTCTCGGAACCACGAGGCTTCTAGTGAGTTGCTCCGGTTTGTGAGGGGTGCATGCCCAAACTTTCGTCAAACATGCCAATTTTTCTACCACATCATCTTGGTCGCATGACATTACATCAACCAAGGTTTCATGTGTTTGTGATATTTTTTAAATTTTTTGGAATTAAAATGCCATGTCACTCCATGCATACATATTCATGTGTCCATGTCGTGAGACAAATATGTTTGAAAATTACTTATAATTTACTGCATATGGAATTAACTCGCATACGAGTACACAAATACGATTTTTCCTACCATTTTGGTTAGGCGCTGCATGTAGATGTAGTTCAAATTTGAATTACGGTCATTAAATGGCTAGAAATTCACTAAAATGTCTTTAAAAGGTCAAATGACGCCTAGAATTTTTCAAAATTTCACATTACAGTTGTAGTAGTGCACGTTAGACGTAGCAAAAAATTCAAGGCCGTAAGAGGAAGCTATCTCCCATTTGTCATCAAACATGCATTGTTCCCTCTCGCACGCACGAGCCTTCTAGTGAGTTGCTCCAGTTTGTGAGGGGTGTGTGTCCAAACTTTCGTCAAACAATGCCAATTTTTTACCACATCATCTTGGTGGCATGAAATTACATCAACCAAGGTTTCATATTTTTCTAATATACTTTTTTTTAATTTTTGGGAACTAAAGTGCCATGTCACTCCATGCATACATATGCATGTGTCGATGCCGTGAGACAAATATGTTTGAAAATTCCTTCTAATTTACCGCACATGGAATTAACTCGCACACAAGTACACAAATAAGATTTTTCAAAACGTTATGGTTAGCCGTTGCATGTAGATGTAGTTGAAATTTGAATTACGGACATTAAATGGCTAGAAAATCAATTAAATGTCTTTAGGAGGTCAAATGACCCCTAGAATTTGCCAAAATTGCACATTACAATTGTAGTAGTGCACGTTACACGTAGAAAAAAAAATTGAAGGCCGTAAGAGGAAGTTATCTTCCGTTCATCATCAAACATGCATTGTTCCCTCTCGGAACCACGAGGCTTCTAGTGAGTTGCTCCGGTTTGTGAGTGGTGCGTGCCCAAACTTTCGTCAAACATGCCAATTTTTCTACCACATCATCTTGGTGGCATGACATTACATCAACCAAGGTTTCATGTGTTTGTGATATTTTATAAAATTTTTGGAATTAAAATGCCATGTCACTCCATGCATACATATGCATGTGTCCACGTCGTGAAACAAATATGTTTGAAAATTCTTTATAATTTACTGCACATGGAATCAACTCGCATACGAGTACACAAATACGATTTTTCAAACCATTTTGGTTAGGCGCTGCATGTAGATGTAGTTCAAATTTGAATTACTATCATTAAATGGCTAGAAAATCACTTAAATATCTTTAAAAGTTCAAATGACGCATAGAATTTTTCAAAATTTCACATTACAGTTGTAGTAGTGCAAGTTAGGCGTAGAAAACGATTGAAGGACGTAAGAGGAAGCTATCTCCCGTTCGTCATCAAACATGCATTGTTCCCTCTTGTCCGCACAAGCCTTCTAGTGAGTTGCTCCAGTTTGTGAGGGGTGTGTGTCCAAACTTTCGTCAAACAATGCCAATTTTTTACCACATCATCTTGGTGGCATGAAATTACATCAACCAAGGTTTCATGTTTTTCTAATATATTTTTTTGATTTTTGGGAACTAAAGTGCCATGTCACTCCATGCATACATATGCATGTGTCGATGCCGAGAGACAAATATGTTTGAAAATTCCTTCTAATTTACTGCACATGGAATTAACTCGCACACAAGTACACAAATAAGATTTTTCAAACCGTTATGGTTAGCCGTTGCATGTAGATGTAGTTGAAATTTGAGTTACGGACATTAAATGGCTAGAAAATCAATTAAATGTCTTTAGGAGGTCAAATGACCCCTAGAATTTGCCAAAATTGCACATTACAGTTGTAGTAGTGCACGTTACACATAGAAAAAAATTGAAGGCCGTAAGAGGAAGTTATCTTTCGTTCATCATCAAACATGCATTGTTCCCTCTCGGAACCACGAGGCTTCTAGTGAGTTGCTCCGGTTTGTGAGGGGTGCGTGCCCAAACTTTCGTCAAACATGCCAATTTTTCTACCACATCATCTTGGTGGCATGACATTACATCAACCAAGGTTTCATGTGTTTGTGATATTTTGTAAATTTTTTGGAATTGAAATGCCATGTCACTCCATGCATACATATGCATGTGTCCATGTCGTGAGACAAATATGTTTGAAAATTACTTATAATTTACTGCACATGGAATTAACTCGCATACGAGTACACAAATACGATGTTCCAAAGCATTTTGGTTAGGCGCTGCATGTAGATGTAGTTCAAATTTGAATTACGGTCATTAAATGGCTAGAAAATCACTAAAATGTCTTTAAAAGTTCAAATGACGCCTAGAATTTTTCAAAATTTCACATTACATTTGTAGTAGTGCACGTTAGACGTAGAAAAAAATTGAAGGCCGTAAGAGGAAGCTATCTCCCGTTTGTCATCAAACATGCATTGTTCCCTCTCGCACGCACGAGCCTTCTAGTGAGTTGCTCCAGTTTGAGAGGGGTGTGTGTCCAAACTTTCGTCAAACATGCCAATTTTTTTACCACATCATCTTGGTGACATGAAATTACAACAACCAAGGTTTCATGTTTTTCTAATATATTTTTTTAATTTTTGGGAACTAAAGTGCCATGTCACTCAATGCATACATATGCATGTGTCGATGCCGTGAGACAAATATGTTTGAAAATTCCTTCTAATTTACCGCACATGGAATTAACTCGCACACAAGTACACAAATAATATTTTTCAAACCGTTATGGTTAGCCGTTGCATGTAGATGTAGTTGAAATTTGAATTACGGACATTAAATGGCTAGAAAATCAATTAAATGTCTTTAGGAGGTCAAATGACCCCTAGAATTTGCCAAAATTGCACATTACAGTTGTAGTAGTGCACATTACACGTAGAAAAAAAATTGAAGGCCGTAAGAGGAAGTTATCTTCCGTTCGTCATCAAACATGCATTGTTCCCTCTCGGAACCACGAGCCTTCTAGTGAATTGCTCCGGTTTGTCAGGGGTGTGTGCCCAAACTTTCGTCAAACATGCCAATTTTTTTACCACATCATCTTGGTGGCGTGACATTACATGAACCAAGGTTTCATGTGTTTGTGATATTTTTTAAATTTTTTGGAATTAAAATGCCATGTCACTCCATGCATACATATGCATGTGTCCATGTCGTGAGACAAATATGTTTGAAAATTACTTATAATTTACTGCACATGGAATTAACTCGCATAGGAGTACACAAATACGATTTTTCAAACCATTTTGGTTAGGCGCTGCATGTAGATGTAGTTCAAATTTGAATTACTGTCATTAAATGGCTAGAAAATCACTAAAATGTCTTTAAAAGGTCAAATGACGCCTAGAATTTTTCAAAATTTCACATTACATTTGTAGTAGTGCATGTTAGACGTAGAAAAAAATTCAAGGCCATAAGAGGAAGCTATCTCCCGTTTGTCATCAAACATGCATTGTTCCCTCTTGTCTAGACGAGCCTTCTAGTGAGTTGCTCCAGTTTGTGAGGGGTGTGTGTACAAACTTTCGTCAAACAATGCCAATTTTTTTACCACATCATCTTGGTGGCATGAAATTACATCAACCAAGGTTTCATGTTTTTCTAATATATTTTTTTAATTTTTGGGAACTAAAGTGCCATGTCACTCCATGCATACATATGCATGTGTCGATGCCGTGAGACAAATATGTTTGATAATTCCTTCCAATTTACCGCACATGGAATTAACTCGCACATAAGTACACAAATAATATTTTTCAAACCGTTATGGTTAGGCGTTGCATGTAGATGTAGTTGAAATTTGAATTACGGACATTAAATGGCTAGAAAATCAATTAAATGTCTTTAGGAGGTCAAATGACCCCTAGAATTTGCCAAAATTGCACATTACAGTTGTAGTAGTGCACGTTACACGTAGAAAAAAAATTGAAGGCCGTAAGAGGAAGTTATCTTCCGTTTGTCATCAAACATGCATTGTTCCCTCTCGGAACCACGAGGCTTCTAGTGAGTTGCTCCGGTTTGTGAGGGGTGTGTGCCCAAACTTTCGTCAAACATGCCAATTTTTCTACCACATCATCTTGGTGGCGTGACATTACATGAACCAAGGTTTCATGTGTTTGTGATATTTTTTAAATTTTTTGGAATTAAAATGCCATGTCACTCCATTCATACATATGCATGTGTCCATGTCGTGAGACAAATATGTTTGAAAATTACTTATAATTTACTGCACATGGAATTAACACGCATACGAGTACACAAATACGATTTTTCAAACCATTTTGGTTAGGTGCCCCATGTAGATGTAGTTCAAATTTGAATTACGCTCATAAAATGCCTAGAAAATCACTTAAATGTCTTTAAAATGTCAAATGACGCCTAGAATTTTCCAAAATCTCACATTACAGTTGTAGTAGTGCACGTTAGAGGTAGAAAAAAATTGAAGGCCGTAAGTCGAAGCTATCTCCCGTTCATCATCAAACATGCATTGTTCCCTCTTGGAAGCACGAGCCTTCTAGTGAGTTGCTCCGGTTTGTGAGGGGTGTGTGCCCAAACATTCGTCAAACATGCCAATTTTTTGACCACATTATTTTGGTGGCATGACATTACATCAACCAAGGTTTCATGTGTTTTGGATTTTTCTTTAATTTTTTGGAATTACAATGCCATGACACTCCATGCATACATATGCATGTGTCCATGTCGTGAGACAAATATGTTTGAAATTTCCTTCTAACTTACTTCACATCGAATTAACTCGCACACAAGTACACAAATATGATTTTTCAAACCGTTATGGTTAGCCGTTGCATGTAGATGTAGTTGAAATTTGAATTACAGACATTAAATGACTAGAAAATCAATTAAATGTCTTTAGAAGGTCAAATGACCCCTAGAGTTTTCCAAAATATCACATTATAGTTGTAGTAATGCACGTTACACGTAGAAAAAAATTGAAGGCCGTAAGAGGAAGTTATCTTCCGTTCGTCATCAAAATGCATTGTTCCCTCTCAGAACCACGAGCCTTCTAGTGAGTTGCTCCGGTTTGTGAGGGGTGTGTGCCAAACTTTCGTCAAACATGCCAATTTTTTTACCACATCATCTTGGTGGCATGACATTACATCAACCAAGGTTTCATGTGTTTGTGATATTTTTTTGAATTTTTTGGAATTAAAATGCCATGTCACTCCATGCATACATATGCATGTGTCCATGTCGTGAGACAAATATGTTTGAAAATTACTTATAATTTACTGCACATGGAATTAACTCGCATACGAGTACACAAATACGATTTTTCAAACCATTTTGGTTAGGCGCTGCATGTAGATGTAGTTCAAATTTGAATTACGGTCATTAAATGGCTAGAAAATCACTAAAATGTCTTTAAAAGGTCAAATGACGCCTAGAATTTTTCAAAATTTCACATTACAGTTGTAGTAGTGCATGTTAGACGTAGAAAAAAAATTGAAGGCCATAAGAGGAAGCTATCTCCCGTTTGTCATCAAACATGCATTGTTCCCTCTCGCACGCACGAGCCTTCTAGTGAGTTGCTCCAGTTTGTGAGGGGTGTGTGTCCAAACTTTCGTCAAACATGCCAATTTTTTTACCACATCATCTTGGTGACATGAAATTACAACAACCAAGGTTTCATGTTTTTCTAATATATTTTTTTAATTTTTGGGAACTAAAGTGCCATGTCACTCCATGCATATATATGCATGTGTCGATGCCGTGAGACAAATATGTTTGAAAATTCCTTCTAATTTACTGCACATGGAATTAACTCGCACACAAATACACAAATAAGATTTTTCAAACCGTTATGGTTAGCCGTTGCATG
>NW_024118195.1:0-12298 GCF_003073215.2 Triticum urartu | reverse complement strand
TGAGCGGAACTGATCTGTTTGGCGCGAAGTGACTCGTTTTCCTTTTGAAGATCTTCATGAGCCGCTCTCAATTTCTCAAGATCTTGCTTCATTTGAAGATAATCATAGGAAAGCCTTTCATGAGTTGTTGAGATCGTTTCATGATGACTTTCAAGTTCCTCATACTTAACATGAAGGTTTTTTATGTCTTCAGTTAAGGACTGAGATCGAGTCATTTCAGCGTCTAGCAGATCATCGCTTTTGTCTAACAGTTTTTGAATATGTTCCATAGCTTTCTGTTGTTCAGTTGCAATTTTAGCAAGTGTTTTGTAGCTGGGTTTGGAATCACAATCAGAGTCATCTTCACTAGATGTTTGATAGTGAGTAGTGCGTGTGTTTACCTTGGCACCACGTGCCATGAAGCAGTAGGTAGGAGCGGAGTAGTCCTTGTCATTTGCATCGGTGTCGGTGATGAAGTCGTTGTCTTCAGTGTTGAAGATGGACTTGGCAACGTATGCTGTAGCCAGACTCGCAACGCCAGAATTGGACTCCTCCTCAGACTCCACCTCCGCCTCCTCAGAAGCAGACTCCTCCTCTGAATCCATTTCCTTGCCAACAAACGCACGGGCCTTGCCAGATGAGCTTTTCTTGTGTGATGAAGACTTGGAGGACGACTTGGAAGAAGACTTTGAGTATTTCTTCTTCTTCTTGTCGTCAGAGTCATTCTCCTTGCTCTTCTTCTTCTTGTTGTTCTCATTGTCACACTGCGGACACTCAGAGATGTAGTGGCCAGGTTTCTTGCACTTGTGGCATGATCTTTTCTTGTAGTCATAAGCAGAAGCTTCATCATTCCTTGAGCTTGATCGTGAAGACTTTCTGAAGCCTTTCTTCTTTGTGAATTTTTGGAACTTCTTCACAAGCATAGCAAGCTCCTTTCCAATGTCTTCAGGATCATCAGTACTACTGTCGGATTCTTCTTTAGATGTGGAGACAGCTTTTGCCTTCAAGGCACGAGTTCGTCCATAGTTGGGACCGTAGATATCTCTTTTCTCAGAAAGCTGAAACTCATGTGTGTTGAGCCTCTCAAGTATGTCAGACGGATCGAGCAAACAGGGTGGCTATATCATTTAATTTAGTAAGATGTGTCACAACAGTTTAAGATTCATAAACATGGAAAGGATTAGATTCAGCCAAAGTAATTAACTCAGGATAGACAGAGAATTCATAATCCTTATCAGTAACAAAGATAGGTGAAGTAGGAAACTTAGGATCATATTGCATTCTGGCATTCAAAGATTTTTATTTCCACTTGCATAGTAATTTCTTAAGATCATCTCTATCCTTACAAGTAAGAAAGTCCCTAGCTACCTATCCATCCATAACATAACCCTCAGGTATAACAGGAAATTCATATCTAGGAGAGCTAGGTCTAGCAGGTGTTTCAAAGTGTTCAGTTTCAATAATTTCATCAGTTTCAGCATGCTCAATATCTTTAGCTCTAGCAAGTTGTTCATCAAGAAATTCACCCAGTGGCACATTATTATCAAGCAAAGCGGTAGTATCATCATAAGCATCTTGCATAGCAGAAGTATCATCATCAATTACTCACGACATATCAGAATTAACAGCAGGTGTAGGTGTCGCAAGCTTACTCAAAATAGAAGGTGAATCAAGTGCAGAGCTAGATGGAAGTTCCTTACCTCCCCTCGTAGTAGAGGGGAAAATCTTGGTTCTGGTATCTTTCAGATTCCTCATAGTGATCAACAGATATAAATCCCAAGTGACTCAGAGAATAGAGCTATGCTCCCCGGAAACGGCGCCAGAAAAAGGTCTTGATAACCCACAAGTATAGGGGATCGCAATAGTTTTTGAGGGTAGAGTATTCAACCCAAATTTATTGATTCGACACAAGGGGAGCCACAGAATATTCATGAGTATTGGCAGTTGAGTTGTCAATTCAACCACACCTGAAAGACTTAATATCTGCAGCAAAGTATTTAGTAGCAAAGTAGTATGGAAGTAATGGTAACAGTGACAAAAATAAGACTAGCAGTTTTGTACTGATTGTAATAGTTGTAGCAACGAAAGTAACTTAGCAAAGATCAATATGTGAAAAGCTAGTAGGCAATGTATCGGCAATGATAATTGTGTCAAATGATATTCATCATGTAGCAGTTATAACCTAGGGTGACATAGAACTAGCTCCAATTCATCAATATAATGTAGGCATGTATTCTGTATATAGTCATACGTGCTTATGGAAAAGAACTTGCATGACATCTTTTGTCCTACCCTCTCGTGGCAGCGGAGTTATAATGGAAACTAAGGGATATTAAGGCCTACTTTTAATAGAGAATTGGACCAGCACTTAGTGAATACACGGTAATCACCGGAAAGAATCCCAATTATTGTCACCTTGGGGTATGCAGATCATAACTCGTAATAGGTGTCTACAACTTGCAAGATAGGATCAAGAACACACATATATTCATGGAAACATAATAGTAATAGGTTCGGATCTGAAATCATGGCACTCGGGCCCTAGTGACAAGCATAAGCATAGCAAAGTCATAACAACATCAATTGCAGAACATAGTGGATACTAGGGATCAAACCCTAACAAAACTAACTCAATTACATGATAAATATCATCAACCCATCACCGTCCAGCAAGCCTATGATGGAATTACTCACGCACGGCGGTGAGCATCATGAAATTGGTGATGGAGGAAGGTTGGTGATGATGATGGAGATAGATCCCCCTCCCCGGAGCCCAAAACAGACTCCAGATCTGCCCTCCCGAGGAAGAACAGGAGGTGGCAGTGGCTCCGTATCGTAAAACGTGATGAATCCTTCTCTCTGTTTTTTCTCCCCGAATAGGATTATATAGAGTTGGAGTTGAGGTCAAAGGAGGTCCAGGGGGCCCACAAGCCCTCTAGGCACGCCCCAGGGGGTGCGCCCCAGGCTTGTGGCCTCTGGGTGGATCCCCTCTGGACACTTCTTGCACTAGTATATTTTATATATTCCACAAAAATTCTCCGTAAATTTTCAGGTCAGTCCGAGAACTTTGATTTCTGCACAAAAACAACACCATGGCAATTTTGGTGAAAGCAACGTCAATCCGTGTTAGTTCCATTCAAATCATGCAAATTAGAGTCCAAAACAAGGGCAAAAGAGTTTGGAGAAGTAGATACGATGGAGATGTATCAATTATTTATCGGTAATAACCGGTATTGCCCAATATTCATCGAAACCCTTCCGGTGACCTCAAAACGGTTCTGGATCCTCTCGGAACTATTCCTAATATTAATGAAACAATTCCACAAATATACTCTCATCACTCCCGTCCTATTAACACTCAACAGATCATGATTGCCTTAAGCTTGTGACCCCATAGGTTCGGTAACTCACAGATATGAACGAAACCGTTCGTTCATTGACCAACAACGGGGCCGTGGACGTCCATATTGGTCCCTATGAGTACACGAATGATATTCGAGTGAACCTTTGTCTATCATGTGATGTTCCCTTTGCTTCGCGATACTTCCCAAAACCCGAGATGCATTGGTATCCTCGTGAGTCATCACTATGCTCACTATACCGAAATCCTCGTTACCGGTTTGTTCTTCTTTCTCGTTATTGTGTTCCGGCATCCCTGTGACCTAGTCACTTGTGTCTGGCCATACGATGATGCATGATGTCACACCAAGAGGGACCAAAGAATATCTCTCCATCGTCAGAGGAGCAAATTCCACTCTCGAGCTATCCGGCCGCTTGTCAAACTTTCCGATGAACCCGTAAGTTGTTATGATCACCGTGTTACAGGTGACGTTTGAGCAACCCCAAAGCCCACCGTATGGTAAGAAGTGACCAAGATACTATCATGGTATAAGGATCAAAATCACACATTAACACTCTGTGTTATTATAATTGATTATAGATGATATTAACTCAATTCATAGCAGACAAGTTGGGTCAATTCAATATGATTGTTCTTCTAACATCATAATCTCAATGTTGTTTTAGGATCATCTTTACACTTAACGATATCCTAAGATCTGGAAAACATGATCACCAACAACACTTGAGCTAGTCCAAGAGGCAACACTAGGAACCTTTTATTTAACCGTTTATCATTCCACACATGCATATGAGTTTTCCAACGAGTCACATATTCCAAGATCATAGCAGTTATAGCATATAATATAAACTCTATAATTATGAATATGGAAATATAATCATACAAATAATTGTCTTTAGGGCATATTTTCAACAGTCTCCCACTTGCACTAGAGTCAGTAATCTAGTTTACATAGCCTCTTTAACACCTATGGCTATCCGGTGTTGCTCATGCTTTGCTCGTGATAAAGCCTCCGTCATTGGATCTGACACATTCAAATTCGGGTGAATCTTTAGAATCTTCACACAACCCTTCTCAACATATTGTTGGACAATGTGATACTTGTGTTCAATATGTTTGGTCTTCATGTGTGATCCTGGTTTCTTTGCTTGAGCAACGATTGCACTATTATCACAATAGAGAGCCATTGGATTCATCACACTTGGGACAACACCAACTTCTTCAAGAAACTTCTTGATCCAGAACGCCTCCTTTGAAGCTTCCGAAGCCACAATATACTCTACTTCTGTCGTAGAATCCGTAACAGTGTTTTGTTTGAAACTCTTCCAAACAACTGCACCACCAGTAAGTGTGAAAACATAACCTGTTTGAGATTTTTAGTCATCTATATGACTATATCAGTCATGAAGCTAGCATCGGTGTAACCATTTACAACGAGTTCTCCATCTCCTCCATAAACAAGGAGCATGTCCTTTGTTCTCCTGAGGTACTTAAGAATATTTTTAACTACTGTCAAGTGAGCCACTCCTGGATCATTCTGGTATTTCTACTAACACTTAGCGCATAAGAAGCATCCGGTCTTGCACATATCATAGCATACACAATGGAGCCAATAGTAGAGGCATATGGTACTCCACTCATTTGCACTCGCTCATGAACTGTCTTGGGACATTGATTTCTGCTAAGTGTTATGCCATGTGACATTGGGAGAAAACCTTTCTTAGCATTCTCCATTTTAAACCTCTTTAAAACCTTGTCAATGTATGTGCTCTGGCTTAGTTCTATTAGATATCTTGATCAATCTCTAAAAATCTTTATGCCCAATATATATGCAGCTTCGCCTCCGTATTTCATTAAAAACACACTCTTCAAATAGTCTTTTATTGTGCCAAGATACTTAGTATCATTCCCAATCAACAATATGCCATCTACATATAATATTAGAAATGCTACAGAGCTCCCACTAAACTTCTTGTATACACAAGCTTCTTCAACATTTTTAATGAAGCCAAACTCTTTTACTACTTCATCAAAACGTTGATTCTAGCTCCTTGATGCTTGCTTCAAACCATAGATTGACCATTGAAGCCTGCACACCTTTCCGACATCCTTTGGATTGACAAAACCTTTTGGTTGTATCATGTATACACCCTATTTCAGGTTTCCATTTAGGAAAGCGGTTTTGACATCCACCTGCCATATCTCGTAGTCAAAATATGCAACTCAGTTATCAAAACTATCAGGGGGGCTTGGGATTGTTGTACTCATAAAGTTGCTTATGCAAAATCCTATATCCAATTGTGTCTGGATAATGTTTTCGTTACTTACCAGGTCTGCTATGTACAAATCACCATTCCTAGTGTATGCAATGTTGACTAGAGATGGATGAATAGGCGACTATAATTTTTTTTTGCTAAGTTGATTTTAGAGTTATCTAGAAATGCAAGTGATACACTTTATATGGCACATTATTACAAGAAAGCAATCTACACAAGGCACACAAGAAACAAAATAACAACATGTAAACTATTGGCAATAAGGATGACCACGAGTGATGGAGATGAATACGTAATTCCAAGTTAACAATCTTAGGGGAGTGGTAATGTTCATTGGTGAGGGAGAGGTAATCGAATTCCCTTGCAACGACGAACGTTAGGAGTGGTAATGTTCCTTAGTAAGAGGACACTTTACTAGGGGTAGCTCTTATGGTGAACAAAAAACTTCAAACAAGTCTGGGGCACAACTCCATAACTTGGAAGCTCCTGAGAGTCACCATTGCTCCTAACGTTCCCCACAAATACAAGAGTGACAAATCACACGACAAACATTCGGGAAGAGGGTGTTAATATTGGTTTGGTGGACTAGTAGATATAGGTTTCCTCTTTATGAAATGTACTTTTGATTGGGAAGAAAGGGTGGAGTGGAAGGATGGAGATGGTCAACAATGGTAGTGAATGAGATATGGTCGAACACCATGCTTCAGGAAGAAGGGGGGTATTTATATTGTCATAAAACTACATGTTGCACATTTTTTCTACAAAACCCTGAGGTTGCTCGGTCCTTAGTCTCCATATTTTATCGGGGAATTGCTCTAGGTTTAATTTAACATATTCAGCAGAGTCTGGAGCAACTTCAGATCAAGTCTAGAGGCTCCAAGCTGAAAACATGGTTTTGTGAAACCCTTTTTGGTATTCTCACAAGTGTATGGGTGGCTTGCATGGGTGTATTTGACTCCTGGTATGGGTGCATTTGAATTGTGAATTCCACTCATACCTTGTGACCCCTCATAATAATGCGGTCTTCAAGTAATGTTCTAAAACAAGGTCAAAATAAAAAGGCATTGTTTGTCTTATCTTTTGTGTATGGGTGTCTCCAAGCACCTTTGCTTCACCATATGTTTTATCTTTTGTTTACTTTTTTCAAATCCATGAACTCTTTTTTTCAAACTTGTGTTTCTGACTTCATGAACACTTTCAAATCCATAAACATATTTTCAAATTTCTGTACTATTTTTTGAATTATTGAACATTTCTTGCAATTAATGAACAAGTTATAAAAAACGATTTCATGATTTTTTTAAACTCTGAAAAATATCACATTCATATATTTTCTAAAATTCAGGGCAATTTTTTAAATCAGGGAAAATGATTTGAATTTTTCAACATTTTTCTGAAATTCTTGATTTAAAAAAACATGAACATTTACCAAATTAGTGAAATTTTTACAAAGTTCACAAACATTTGTAAATTTTTGGACATTTAAAAAAATCATGAACATTTATTTGAATCACAAACATTTTCAAAATTAGTGATCATTTTTTAAAAATTTCGAAATATAAACCAAATTTCTGATAATTTTTGACATACCTGCGCAATTTTCTAAATCTTTGAACATTTTTTTAATTCATGAACATTCTTTAATTCTTGGTATATTTTCCAAAAAAGAAATTGTTTTTTAGAAAAATTGCTACCATTTTTTTAAATCCCAAATTGAACAAAAAATGAAAAGCTACATGAGAAAACCTACAAAGAGGCGCCCGCCTCTCACATGGGCCGACCCAAAAGAGCGCGCCAGTTTGGCCCACTGATTTAACGTCGTTGGTAACACTCTTCTGAGCCCCTAGATTCCCGAAGTATGAGATCCTGAATGCATCCTCTTTCTGTCCACTTCATCTTGGAAATCTAGAATGGGGACCACGTTTTGACTCTTTCTAGCTGCGGCAGCGCTACCGCCTATTCGGCGCCCTCAGCCCAATCTGGTTTAGCGAATCTTCTGGAAGTTTTTTTCTCCTCGGTTTTTGGAGTTGTTTTTGTTCGTTTTAATTCAACTAATTTTCCTATTTTTATTTTCCTTTTTTATATTCAAAGCACGTAAACTATTCTAAATTTGTGAAAGAAGATTCGAATCTGTGAACTTTTGTAAATTAATGATTTTTTTCCAAAATCGGTAAACTTCTTTTCAAATTTTACTGAATTCATGAACTCTTTTGTTTTTTCCCCAAAATTCGATAGTTCACCGGCAGCAGATCAACCGAGAGAACCAAGCCCCGACCCGGGCGAACGACCACGTTGCCATGATGTTGCCGACTAGGAGGTCTCTGCGGAGACTATATCTCGCTTGCTGCAAGATATATGGCACGCTTGCCTGAAGGGTTTCCTCTATGTGTACCTACTGGGGCGCTCCATTTTCGTCTCTTTTTTCGCTGTTTTCTGATTGATTCATTGGCTTCTTTTATCTTTTTTCGATTTTGTTTTATTTCATTTATTTAATATTTCTTCACTGGTTTTCTTTATTTTCGTATTTCATTGCCTTTTTAGCTTGTTTCTCGGTTTTTATTTTTTCATTCTTCTTTGTTCTTTCTTGGTTTTCATCGGATTTTCTACATTTTTCTTTGTTTCTTTTCCGATTTTCTTTGTCTCCATTCTTTTGCATAGGTTATATTTGGTTTTCATTTTTTACTGGACTTCTTTGCTTTCTTTGTACAAATTCAACATTTTTAGTATACAACATAAACATATTTAATATAAATTTCTAATTTTATACACTAATAAACATTTTCTTGAAAAAAAATGATGCTTGATATTTTATATACACATTGTATATTCTTTGGCCTCCACGTGTCCCTCTTCCCCTCTCTCAAACTTGACATCAAGTCAACCGGGTAATAGATGCTGTTAATGGGTGCCGGTGCTATTTAGTACGCAGAAACTAATTCAGTTTTTATAATTAAATAATCTGGCAAGCTGGTGACAGGCTGTTGCAACTACCTCCTTAATCTTTGGTGGATGAGCATGTAAACGTGATGCTGATATTTTTTATAGGCACCGTAGATGGTAGTTTTTTGTTGGAAATAGGTAGTAATGGGAATGAATAACTCTTTTTGGATTCTTCTGTTATAGTATGAAATTTATTGTCTTTTTTCTTGAACCGCATAGAGTATAGTCATGTATACCTATAGTATGGTGTATCGACATGTAACTTCTTTAGTATGGAGTATCAACAAGTAACTTTTTTAGTATGGAGTATTGGCAATTAATTTTTATAGTATGTAGTATGCCCTACTAACATAAAATTGGAGTATGAAGTGTAAGCATTTGATTATTGGAGTATGGAGTATTAGTACTTTTTTATGTGAACATAAAAAATATGTGTCCCAAAAAAGTAGTATTTGGTATGTAATATATAGTACATTTTAGAATTATGGAGCTTACTACATACTACTATACTGCTATAGTATGGAGTTTATTTAAAAAGGTGAATGAAGTATGGAGTGCGTCCAAATCAGCAGTATATTGTCCAAAATAAGGAGTATCTTCCCACACAAAATGTACATATACTCCCAAGATGAGAGGAGTATCTCCAGAAAAATAAATATACTTCCCTGCAGAAAAAAATACTGATCAAATGTACAAGAGTATGGATGTGTTTATTATATTAATGCATCAAGATATGGCATCTTCATGCAATTGCATGTGCTAGCTAGAACATGACTGCTAGAAACAACATGGGATACAAGTTTAACACGAAGTGATGATGCATGTACATATACTGATCTATAACATGAGATCTGGATTGGAATTCACAGCAGTGCTGAACATAGTGATAGTTTTGGAACGTTTGACAACATGGGGATGATGCAGCAACGGTGAGCTCTTCAACGGCCGCCGCGGCGGAGCCCGCAACTCAACGGTGGCTGTGTCGTCGGTGGAGGACGCAACTCCACGACGGCTGTGTCGTCAGCAGCAACGACTCCACGATGGTGCGCCATGCATAAGGTCCTGAAATTTTGATGCATGGAGGGGCATATGCATGGTTGACATCGGCCATGCCTGCTGATCGAAGAATTCAGTTAGATTGAAAAAACAATCAGGAAAAGTTTGAAAGATTTTGTCCGCCGGATGAATACCTTGGAACATGCATCGACGCTCATAATCCCAGTCGGCTAGGATTGCCAACACGGCCGGATTCACGTAAGTATTAGATCTCTTTTTTCTAATATGGTGAGCTGCCATAGAACGTACTGCTTGCCGGCGGCCAGATTTGTTAGGTGTCTATTGGACGTGAGGTAGTTATATCCATGCATGAAAATAGGAACTACACGGTTCATTACTTTATCGGGTGGAGAGAAAAAAAGTTCCAGAACCAAACCCGTTAATCAAAGCGCCATCAGAGACGAGATCAAACGGCATTGGGCATGGGGTAACTACCACCGATGGTAGTAGTGATTTGTCGGGCAGTTGGTGGAGCTTAGGAGATCTCCGCGGCTCCTATATAGGGCGCGCCGTGATCCAAATAACTATTCTAATCCTGGGATTAGAATAGTGTTACTATATACATATATATATATAGGGTCGTGCTATTCGTCATTCTGGATGGAATAGTTATTCTTCACTCCTCCTCTATTTTCCATCAATGCAGCGCAAATTTTACGTGTCGTAAGTTTTGTCTTATTTCCGACGCAAAATGGGACAGTAAGAAAATATATAATCGCCGTAAAAAATATTTTATATTATGTAAAATTGGAAACGTAAAAATATAGTCTAAAATACACATAAACTGCAAATTTTCTTGCCTTATGATCTATATTTTTTTTCTTATGTCAAATTTTACGTAGTGAATCAATAGAAATCTAACTATTTGAATATATATATATATATATAGTGTTACTATTCATCATCCGGGGTGCAGAATAAGTATTTCTTCACCCGAGGTAATCTTATGATCATTTCATAATTAAATTACGTTTAGAATTCAAATAGTTATATTCCTATTGATTCACTACGTAAAATTTGACATAAAAAAAATAAAAATATAGGTCATAAGACAAGAAAATTTGTAGTTTATGTGTATTTTAGACTATATTTTTACGTTTGTAATTTTACATAACATAAAATATTTTTTACGGCGATTATATATTTTCTTACTGTCCCATTTTGCGTCGGAAATAAGACAAAACTTACGACACGTAAAATTATATATATATATATATATATATATATTATCTGGGACACCTAGGTGCCCGGGCACCTTGATTGTTTTAGATATGTAGCGCTACATAATGACTGTTTGATTTGTTTCCTAACTATTTTTCATGCAAGACTTTCCATAGTTCCTTTTTGTTTTCATTTTTTACTATTAGACATGCAACACTTGCCATACAATAAATCACATTATTGTTTAATTATTTTTCTGAACTACTACGGGTATCTAATATGCGTATTTTTGTTTTCTAACTATCTAATACGGGTATCTAAAACTTACTAACGAAAATATGCACATGCACGGGTATATATACTCAGTAAATTATGTTTTGAAATGTTACATTATATTTTTGTTTTCTACCTATTTAATAGGAATATCTAATACCTATTAATGAAATTTTATACATGTTTTTGTTTCTTAACAATATAATACGGGTATTTAATATCTACTAACGAAATTATGTACATACGCTGGTATATATACTCTGTAAATTATTTTATGAAATATTACATTCTATTTTTGTTTTCTAACTATTTAATACGAGTATCTAATACTTATTAATGAAATTTTGTACATGTTTTTGCTTTCTAACTATCTAATACATGTATCTAATACCTACTATCAAAATTATGTACATACGCGGGTATATATACTCAATAAATTATTTTCTAAAATATTACATTTTTTTTGCTTTCTAATTATTTAATACGAGTATATAATACATGTTAACAAAATTTTGTACATGTTTTTCTTTCCTAACTATCTATTATGGGTATCTAATACCTACTAACGTAATTATGTACATATGCAAGTATGTATATACCTAATAATTTATTTATTTTAATCTATTACGTTTTATTTTGTTTCCTAACTATCTAATACGAGTATGTAATACCTACTAACAAAATTACGTACATTCATAGGGTTCGTATATATCCAATGAAATCATGCGTCATACGTATCACTCCTAATTTGATCTGTTATACAAGAAAGGAATAAATGCTATATAAGAAAGTAATAAATGTCAACTTTTATTCCCTATGACATCTTAATACTCTGCCTTTATATCACGTGACATGCATGCATGAGATGATCCACAAATTAAAACCTGCCAAATTAACTAGCAATTGATACATTTATATTGGTTTCCAAATCAACCGCTAAACACGACCCGACGGCGGAGAGGCAAGGTGTCCAGGCACACACACACACACACATGGCCATCCTATATGGGGTAACGCTATTCTAAGCGTGAGTGTAGAATAGCTTATTCTACACCTCCTAGTAACGCTATATACAAAATCTAGTAAAACGGAGTACGAAATGTAGCAATTCGGAAAATAATTTTTTTATTACCCAAGTTTGTAATTTACTACATTTTTATAAAAATTACTATAATTTACATATTGTGTTACTATATTTTGTATGTACCATTACTGGGGTGTAGAATAAGCTATTCTACACTCACGCTTAGTG
>NW_024118194.1:0-9055 GCF_003073215.2 Triticum urartu | reverse complement strand
AATCACTGGAATTGATTTCTGTGATGAACTACTTTCCAATTCGGGAGAAGGTATAATTACCTCATCAAGGTCTACTTTCCTCCCACTCACTTCTTTCGAGAGAAAATCCTTCTCTAGAAAGGATCCATTCTTAGCAACAAAATATCTTGCCTTCGGATCTATGATAGAAGGTGTAACCAACAGTTTCTTTTGGGTATCCTATGAAGACGCACTACTCCGATTTGGGTTTGAGCTTATCAGTTTGAAACTTTTTCACATAAGCATCACAACCCCAAACTTTAAGAAACGACAACTTTGCTTTCTTACAAAACCACAGTTCATATGGTGTCATCTCAATGGATTTAGATGGTGCCCTATTTAACGTGAATGCAGCTATTTCTAATGCATAACCCCAAAACAATAGTGGTAAATCGGTAAGAGACATCATAGGTTGCATCATATCTAATAAAGTACGGTTACGATGTTCGGACACATCATTACGCTGTGGTGTTCCAGGTGGCGTGAGTTGCGAAACTATTCCGCATTGTTTCAAATGAAGACCAAAGTCGTAACTCAAAATATTCTCCTCCACGATCAGATCGTAGAAACTTCATTTTCTTGTTACGATGATTTTCCACTTCACTCTAAAATTATTTGAACTTTTCAAATATTTCAGATTTATGTTTCATCAAGTAGATATACCCATATCTACTCAAATCATCTTTGAAGGTAAGAAAATAACGATACCCACCGCGAGCCTCAATATTCATCAGACCACATACATCAGTATGTATGATTTCCAGCAAATCTGTTGCTCGCTCCATTGTTCCGGAGAACGGAGTTTTAGTCATCTTGCCCCTGAGGCATGGTTCGCAAGTACCAAGTGATTCATAATCAAGTGATTCCAAAAGTCCATCAGAATGCTCGCTCCATTGTTCGAAACTTTGGTTGCATGACGCGGCTAGCCAATATGAATTTAATTCCAAAAATCTCTACTGTCAAAGGCTCCAAGTGCCAAGTATGTGTGCAAGCTAAGCAACCTCGCAAGTCCCATAAGACTGCAGAGGCAAGAGACTTGGCGCCACTAGAGCTTATACATTCTGATCTTTGTGAGATGAATGGCGTGTTGACAAAAGGTGGAAAGAGATACTTCATGACGTTGATTGATAACTCCACTAGATATTGTTACGTGTATCTTCTGAAATCAAAAGATGAGGCTTTAACTTTCTTCAAAAGCTATAAAGCTGAAGCAGAGAACCAACTTGATCGAAAAATTAAACAGCTTAGGTCTGATCATGGTGGAGAGTATTTTTCCAATGAATTTGATTTGTTTTGTGCGGAACATGGTATAATCCATGAGAGGACGCCTCCCTACTCACCCCAGTCAAATAGGGTAGCCGAAAGAAAGAACCAAACTCTAACTGATATGGTTAACACCATGTTAGACACTTCAGGTCTATCCAAGGAATGGTGGGGGAGGCGCTAATGACTGTGTGTCATGTCCTAAACCGAGTTCCTACAAAGCATAGGACCATGACTCCATTTGAGGAATGGGAAAAGAAAAGATTGAAACTCTCTTACCTACGTACTTGGGGTTGTTTGGCGAAAGTCAATATACCAATTCCCAAGAAGCGCAAGCTTGGACCAAAAACCGTGGATTGTGTTCTTCTGGGCTATGCTTTTCATAGCATCGGCTATAGATTTTTGATAATAAAATCTGAGGTATCCGACATGCATGTTGATACGATTATGGAGCCAAATGATGCAACTTTATTTGAGGACATATTTCCTATGAAGGATATCTCGAGTTCATCAAATCAGGAGATACCTACTCCATCTAGTGAGGAATTCGCTGTAATTCCTGAACCCACCATTGCGATGGAACACGTTGAGAATTCTGTTGAGGGTGACAATGGAACTCCTGTGAGGAGTAAGAGACAGAGGACTGCAAAGTCCTTTGGTGATGATTTCATTGTGTACCTCGTGGATGACACACCCAGGACTATTTCAGAAGCCTATGCATCTCCTGATGCTGACTACTGGAAGGAAGTTGTATGTAGCGAGATGGATTCCATCTTAGCTAACGGAACCTGGGAGATCACTGACCGTCCTTATGGGTGCAAACCTGTAGGATGTAAGTGCGTGTTCAAGAAGAATCTTAGACCTGATGGTACGATTGAAAAGTACAAGGCACGGCTTGTGGCTAAGGGTTATACACAGAAAGAAGGTGAAGACTTCTTTGATACTTACTCACCCGTGGCTAGACTTACCACAATTCGGGTGCTACTATCACTGGCTACGTCATATGGTCTTCTCGTTCATCAAATGGACGTTAAGACGGCTTTCCTCAATGGAGAGTTAGAGGAGGAAATTTATATGGATCAGCCAGATGGTTTTGTAGTACATGGTCAGGAAGGAAAGGTGTGCAAGTTATTAAAGTCTTTATATGGCCTTAAACAAGCTCCTAAGGAGTGGCATGAGAAGTTCGAAAGAACATTAACAGCTGCCGGCTTTGTAGTAAACGACGGTGACAAGTGTGTGTACTATCGCCATGGTGGGGGCGAAGAAGTTATTCTTTGTCTGTATGTCGATGACATACTGATCTTTGGAACCAATCTTGATTTAATTAAGGAGGTCAAGGATTTCTTATCTCGCTGTTTTGAGATGAAGGATCTAGGAGTAGCCGATGTTATCTTAAACATCAAGCTATTGAGAGATGAGAATGGTGGGATCACACTACTTCAATCTCACTATGTGGAAAAGATCTTGAGTCGTTTTGGGTATAGCAACTGCACGCCTTCTCCAACTCCATATGATGCTACTATGTTGCTTCGAAAGAATCGACAGATTGCTAGAGATCAACTGAGGTATTCTCAGATTATTGGCTTGCTTATGTATTTGGCGAGTGCCACGAGGCCTGGCATCTCTTTTGTTGTGAGCAAGCTGAGTCAGTTTGTGTCAAAACCGGGAGATAATCATTGACATGCGCTTGAGAGAGTTATGCGCTATTTGAAAGGCACTGCGAGCTATGGGATTCATTACAATGGGTATCCAAGGGTACTAGAGGGTTATAGTGACTCAAACTGGATACCTGATGCTGATGAGATGAAGACCACAAGTGGTTATATTTTTACACTTGGTGGTAGCACTGTTTCTTGGAAGTCTTGCAAGCAGACTATCTTAATGAGGTCAACTATGGAAGCAGAACTCACAGCATTAGACACCGCCACTGTTGAAGCAGAGTGGCTTTGTGAGCTCTTGATGGACTTACCTATGGTTGAAAAACCAATACCCCCTATCCTGATGAACTGTGATAATCAAACTGTGATCGTCAAGATAAACAGTTCTAAGGACAATATGAAGTCCTCAAGGCATGTGAAGAGGAGACTAAAATCTGTCAGAAAATTGAGGAACTCCAGAGTTATTACGTTGGATTATATCCAAACATCGAAAAACTTGGCAAAACCCTTCACAAACGGTTTATCACGTAACGTGATAGATAATGCATCGATGGAGATGGGCTTGAGACCCACCGCATGAGTTGTCCATAGTGGTAACCCACTCTATGTGATCGGAGATCTCGTGAAGTACAAATGGGAGACAAGTTGTTGGTCAGCTGAGAGGAGAGTATCCTTATTTTAATTATCCCACTCCGTGAAGATGCAATACTCTCCTGATCTGCATGGCAGGTTGATATTTATCTTAATGTGTTGCAAGTGGCTTATTTGAGTAAGCAGAGATGTTGTCCTGCAGAGCATCTCCTGAGGAACACACCTATATGAATTTGACTGTTAACATCGCAGTATGTGAGAATTGCGTGTTTTCTAATAAATTCATGAAAGACCCTGGAGTATGATGTATACGCTCGACCCGCGGGGAAGCCTTGCGGCAGCCCAGTATCAGTCAAGAATTTGTGTGAAACTAGTTTCACGAAAAACTTGTAGTTCAAGGCATAGTCCACTATTCAAGTTGTGATCTAGTGTAGTATAAAACTCTAAGTGGAAGTTCAACTTCCTAGTCTCCACTAAGCACTGGTATATAAACAATGTTTTTGGAACTAAATGATGAGATGTGCCAATGAGACTTTGTGGGGGATTGTTGAAATTTTGCTAGTGGGCCTTTGGCCCAAAGCCCAACTAAAATTCTGAAATTCTCTTGGCCCATTCATGCACACATGTGAGTGGAGTGGGTGAGATTAAAATTTAGTCCCACCCCGGAAGTTGAGAGAAAGTTGCACCTCTTTATAAGGTGAACTCTTCTACCACTTGTATGAGCATGAGAAGAGGAGACCTACACGCGCGCTCCTCCTCCTCGCTCGCTTCGTCACGACGCGCCGCGGGTTGCGGGATTGAGCCGAGCAAAGGACGGAGCTGTGCACATTGTCTATATTTTTGTTGCTCGGGAAAAATTAATGAGTCATTAATTAATAATTAACGAACGCGTTAATTACTCAACCGTTTCCGATTCTTTTGGATCGTGACGACTCGGACGTGGGGTTTACTCCCACGACCTACCCTAGCCGTCGCTGCCGCTTCGTATGGTTTCTCCCCACCATTCCAGATCATTGCGCCGCCAAGCAAGTCTTCTCCATCCCTCCTTTCGGCGTGCATCGGGAGAAGGGACAGCAGGCCTGCGGAACCCCGCCTCTCATGATCCTGTACGGGAGAGGGGCGATCAGGTTTTTGAGGAGCGCACTCGCGCGACTGCTGGCAGCGACGACTTCGCGAACGACGACTTCTTCCCTGACCTCGGCAACCTCATCCTCGACGACATGGACGACAATGTCAACGCCGGCGGTGCTGCTCCCGCTGCAACGTATATGATTCTATCCTTCCTGTTCGAGATCGTGGTAGAATTCATGTTTCTAATATGTGCCCTAGATGTGATCTGTTCATCTACTATGCTACTTCGCATGATTAGTTTAATCTCTACTATTGTTGTCATGATTTATCTTGTGTTCATTCGGATTAAATCTCGTAGTAATTTGCTCATATTTCCAACAGCTACCCCTATGAGCACCTCTGAGAGAGTGAGCCGGCAATCATATTTACATTGACGAAGTCATCACAAACGCCTTCGTAGACGCGAACGTCTCCTTCACTGAAGGCACATCCCCAGAAGACATAAAATAAATGCAGAAAAATACAAGTACCAATGTCAAGTCTGGGACTTGGAACTCTGATGGGCAGAGAATACCACTGTCCTTTTAACCATCCAACCACGGATTAGTTCACACAAGATAGCTAAGTAATCTATCCAACTTCACGTGGTTCATCCCAATCCCATATTTTTATGTTTGGAATTAGACTGAAACCTCCAGAAAAAAGAATTCAACTTTCTTTTTGGCAGCGAAAAAAAGACACAAGTAGAGACACAAGTGTGGCGGGACATCGGACAAGACGCTCCAGCATAGTCAGCCCAATATGCAACCCATTGTGCGATGCATTGCCGGGGAAATTCTATGTGCCGCACAATGCGGTACGTAGTAGGAGCTTCCGACAGAAAGGCTTGGCTGGCCAATTTTCATTTTTTTTCTTTTTCTCTTTCAACTTTATTATTATTTGAAAATGTTAGTGTATTTGAAAAATATTCGGAAAGTGCAAAAAATGTTCGCGTTTGCAAACTCTACTTATTTTTTAAATTCCCTTTTTAAAATTTTGTTCAGAAGTTTCAAAAAATGTTCAGAATTTTAATTTTGTAAGAAAATTCAAAAGTTTAAGATTTACATTTTTTTCCTTCAAACATTAATAATTTATTCAAAAATTATTAAAAAAAATCTCATGTTCATTTCTTTTAAAATTCAAGAAATCTTCAAGTTTTCAAAATTTGTTCACACACTAAAATGTTCTGGAATTTCAAAATGTTTGTGTTTATAAAAATGTTCATAATTTTTAAAAACCTTCATGTTTTCCAATGTTATTCTTTTTGTCAAAAATATTCAGATTTCACACAAAATTTATAGAAATTGCAAAAAAATCACGTTTTGACAAAACAATTTGTTTCTTTGAAAAAATAGAAACTGAAAAAAATACTAAAAACCGGGCAGTACAGTGCCAAACATTAGGGCAGCCGCCGTTTGGTACAGTGCCTCTGATATATGGGCCGGCCTAACAGGAAGCGCGCTGTGCGTGACGCTTCCATGGAAACAAATTAGATTAGCGGGCGCCGCACGTAAAGTGTGGTGCGGCGCCGCTATGTAGCAGCGTCCGCCCTTCACGCCACCCTTTTCCCCTTCCTCGCCCCAGCCGCCGTCAGCAGACTGATCTGCCCCCTTGCCCACCCGGCACAATTCCTATGGCAGCCGAAGCCGGCCACCCCGCCTCGCTCCTCACTGCCGTCGAAGGCTACGTCGGCGACCGGTCCAACGAGAGGACCGCCACAGGCTTCACGAGGAAGGGCCTGAGCATCAAGGCGTCCCTTTTCCCCAACCCCCCCGCCACAACCATCCAAGTTGTGGGTGCACTGCCCGGAGGCCGTGCACGTCGACACCCCCCCCCCCCCTCCCCGCCCCCCTTTCCCCCTCCCCCCCCCCCGCCGCCGTCAGCAGACTGATCTGCCCCCTGCCCCCCCCGGCACAATTCCTAAGGCAGCCGAAGCCGGCCACCCCGCCTCGCTCCTCACTGCCGTCGAAGGCTACGTCGGCGACCGGTCCAACGAGAGGACCGCCACAGGCTTCACGAGGAAGGGCCTGAGCATCAAGGCGTCCCTTTTCCCCAACCCCCCCGCCACAACCATCCAAGTTGTGGGTGCACTGCCCGGAGGCCGTGCACGTCGACACCCCCCCCCCCCCTCCCCGCCCCCCTTTCCCCCTCCCCCCCCCCCGCCGCCGTCAGCAGACTGATCTGCCCCCTGCCCCCCCCGGCACAATTCCTAAGGCAGCCGAAGCCGGCCACCCCGCCTCGCTCCTCACTGCCGTCGAAGGCTACGTCGGCGACCGGTCCAACGAGAGGACCGCCACAGGCTTCACGAGGAAGGGCCTGAGCATCAAGGCGTCCCTTTTCCCCAACCCCCCCGCCACAACCATCCAAGTTGTGGGTGCACTGCCCGGAGGCCGTGCACGTCGACACCCCCCCCCCCCCTCCCCGCCCCCCTTTCCCCCTCCCCCCCCCCCGCCGCCGTCAGCAGACTGATCTGCCCCCTGCCCCCCCCGGCACAATTCCTAAGGCAGCCGAAGCCGGCCACCCCGCCTCGCTCCTCACTGCCGTCGAAGGCTACGTCGGCGACCGGTCCAACGAGAGGACCGCCACAGGCTTCACGAGGAAGGGCCTGAGCATCAAGGCGTCCCTTTTCCCCAACCGCCCGCCACAACCATCCAAGTTGTGGGTGCACTGCCCGGAGGCCGTGCACGTCGACACCCCCCGCGTCCTCTGCACCGCCGGCGACCTGATCCTCTTCCGGGTCGACGTCTCCCCCGATTGCGTCCCAGACAGCCGTTTCTCGATGCGCCAGGATTGCGACTACTTCCTCTACCGTGCCGACCCCAACTCGCGAGTGCTCACGCTCCTCGCCGACATGCGCACCAGACGTTTCGAAGACAATGAGATTGGTATTCTTCCCCGTGGTCTCCACCACTACACCATCGCCGCGCTGCTTCCCGGTCCTCCCAGCTTCAAAGAGTTCGTGCTCCAATTGTTCCACTCCGAGACATCGAGCTGGAGCTCCATGGTGCTGCCCATGGCGGAGCCACAGGTGGAGTTCGATTTGCGTCATCCCCACCAACACGGATCTTTATTACCACTATAGTTCTAACGTCATCACGATCGGCGGTGAGCACGGCACCATGGGCTGGGTCGATCTCTGGCGAGGCATCCTGTTGTGTGATGTGCTGCGTGAGAAGCCAACTCTCAGGGGAATACCGTTGCCGCTGCCGATGGATCATATCACCGCCGACGAACATTTAGGCCGTGCAATGAATTACCGAGGCATTGCCTTCGTCAATGGCTGTCTCAAGCTTATCCAATTGGACATCGACGCCAGTTACGACATAGACGTCATTGACCCGGAAACGGAGCATCCAACTATGCTGGTGGATGATTGGGCGATCTCCTCATGGAGCAATAGCACGCTGGAGAATTCTTACGAAGCATGGGGCGAGCCTGAATGCACGGTCGAAGCGGCTGAGGTCACAATCAAAACCGATATGAATTCGCACCCGACCGGAATGCTGCTGCTGCCATCAGAGGAGGGTGTTGAGAACCCAGAAGAAGAGGCAGCCTACTTCCAGCGCCTTGTGATCTCTGACCCCTCTCCGAGCTTGGATGATGATGGTGTTGTTTACCTAATTGCCAGGGAGAAATTATATCACCCAAAGTCATGGATCCTTGCTCTTGACATGAATACCAAGACGCTGCAAAGTGTTTTTCCGTTTGGCACTGTAGAAGACCCAAGTGAATCTGTCATGTATTGCACTAGCAGGTCTGCCTCCAATACTTGAGGTAATTCACACTGCAACGTCTTAGTCCCTCTCCCTCTCTATCTCTCAGCAATAATCTTTGTATGTTTTTTCTCCTGTGTCTCATATACATGAAGCAATTTATCTATTTTGTTGGATGCAGTTATCTGGTGGAACTGGAGACCATATGGGCTATCTACAGCAGGAACGAATTCAGCATGAAGATGGCTTTTTCTCAAGGTTAAATTAAGAAAGCATGCCTCGGTGTTGTACGCAGTTTATCTCTGGGTCTTGCTTGACAGAGAATGTATCTATACTACTATTAATCTATACTTACTACTATTAAAAGAGCAAACATGAATTCCCTTAAAAACACACCACAAACTGTACACGGAGTTATCTGAGACGTTTGATCAATCTAAATAAAACACATTTAACCGTCCATAGTAGATCAAAGGTCTTCCACATAAATAAACGATCCAGATTAAATGTTCTGCCGGAGCAGACTGCCCCGTCCCACGCATCCCTTCGTCCTTAATTAAGGGGATTATTATCCCGTAATTTTCTCTCTGCCCAGTGCCCACAAAGCTTTGCCGCTCCTCCTCTGCTATCCTAATCCCGTAATTTTCTCACAGATGCGAGCGCGAATAGCTGCCGCCGCCCACCGCTCCTCTACTTCCCATG
>NW_024118193.1:0-11654 GCF_003073215.2 Triticum urartu | reverse complement strand
AAGCACCACCACTTGAAGACGAAAGGTTATTTCCGGGTTGGATTTTACGGCAGGAGTGGCGTAGCTTGGTCAGCATAGCAGTGACGTTTGAAGGTGTTGCAGAAGCCAGGACAGCTAAGATGAAAGTATCATGTGGATGAAAATTCGCGGAAGATGATTTGGGAGCCTGAAGTGCGTCGTGACAGGGATTATGCATACACAGGGCGTCAAGGCAATGCACAGATGTGCGAGGCGGACACGACGCAGGGTGGAGCATGGTGCAGTCGGATAATTTCGGCTAGGTCGGACTGGACAGTCTGATGGATCGGCAGGGATGTCGGTCAAAGCAGAAGACGGCGGTGATTTCGGCGACGATGACATAAGAGCATGATGCTGATGGTGGCCAACTTCTGGGGCGTGGATACACGTGGTGCAGGTCTGAGGGCTTGTGCGGCTTCAACAGACTATGGCGCGGGGTTGATTCAAGATGGTGCACACATGAGAGTGCTTGAAGTCGACAGGGCGCGGGGTAGCATGGCGCAGCTACATGGAGTCATGTTGAAGGTGGAGCTGAGGTTTGGTGGAAGACTTCACTCTGTGCTAATGGAGGGGCTACGGCGTAAGTTAACAGAGAGTCGAAGCCTATTTCAGCGGGATAGCGAGAGACACGTGATTTCAGACTGGGTACCAGTGGTCTGATGGATGCGTGATACTCGGCATCGATCGGTGATGATTGGTGGTTCTCTGCAGTGGGGGTTGAGATAGTGGGGGCTAGCTACCCAGGAGACTCGACCAGGACAGTAGAGGCTCGACGCGGTGATAGCGGCGAGGCGTGCGGTAAGCACGGGACACAACGACAGGCCAAGGCACTGGTGGTCAGACATGTGGTCAGACAAATTGTGCAGGGGTGCTGAAGCAGTGTTGACGAGTACCGGATTCAAGTTGGTGACTGGGTCTATCGGTGCCGGAAGATGGACAGGAGTTGACCATGGAGAATCTGAGAAAGTGGCGGAGAGTCTGAAATTGTCAAAAGCTGAGAGAGTACATGGCCGTATATTCTGCGGTGTTCGGTGCACATGGCAAAGTGCGGATGACAAGTACAGAAGGAGGCGGAGTGCTATAGCTGTGGGACATGCCAGAGACTATCCGGGAAAAAAAAGATGAGACAACTGCGGATTTGACTCAAGGTGACACAGGGTGACGGTGAAATTCTTTGAAGTTTCAGACATACAGTTAAGGAGAGTGATGACGTTGAGTTCGGGTAACTCTTATATGTGGCATCCAATATGTGAGTTGTTCACTTTCACACAAACAGTTATCGATGTGTGATGGCGTTGAACGGAAACTCCGGAAGTTGGAAGCACAAAGTAGAGTAATGAGGAACTTAATTTTGCTCAAGTATTGACTGTGAAGAAGACGAGAAGGGACTACAGTTGCAGGTGGAGTCACATGGAGTCTGGGAGTAGCAACGGTGCTCATGGTGTATCTCAAGTCCAATGTACATGGAGGTTTGACGCACGGACGAATTCAAGGTGGTGGAGAATATTTGCCAAGGTGGAGTTAATGTCCTGCTCGTCAAACAGCATGTCCTCCACCGACACCTTGCTGACCTTGGCGTAATCCGAGAGCAGCAGCCTGTAGATGGCCTTGGTGGCATGGGTCATGAACACGCGGCCCTTGAACGTCGTCTGCAAACAAAAATAGAGCAAATTCAGGTACCAAACAGCATAACAACATCGACCTCCGACGCGTATTACCTACCTACCTTCTCGAGGAAGTAGGGCAGCGAGGCGGCGTGGTCCAAGTGGAAGCTGCAATTCCAATCCAAGGCCGGAAATTAGGCATTAGGAACGCAGATATGCGCAGGTGGGGATGGAGGCGCGGTTGCTTACTGGGTGACTAGGAGGACGTCGATGGCGGAGGGGTCGATCTCGTCGAAGTAGGGCAGCGCCGCCATGCCGGAGTAGGCCGGGTGGATGCCGCAGTCGAACTGGGCACCAGCGAAGAGCCAGTCAGTCGGATTCCCCCAACAAGAACAAGGAGAGCTAAGCGGGGAGAGGGAGGAGGGGTTTGGATGCGAACCAGGACGGTGCGGCCCTTGAAGGACATGTGGACGCAGAAGTGGTGGGGGTTGCCGAAGACGGCGGAGTGGTAGACGATGAAGACCATAGGATGCACCACCGTGGCCCCGACCTCGTGGTGGTTCTTCTTGCCGGCGATGTGGACCACAGGCTGCACCACCGTGGCCGTGTCTTCGCCCTGGCCCTCCATGTGCGGCCGTGCCACGGTGCCTCGTTAGAACAGCGAGGATGAGATCAGGTTAGGGAAGCAACAAATGGAAGAAGTAGAGGAGGAAATGGTTTGGATCGGCGTACCGGGGCTTCTGGCGTTGCAGATCGAGGCCCCCCGCTTCGGATCTGAGCAAGGAACTCGCCGGAGACCAGCACCGCCGCGGATCCGAACGGCGACCAGATCCAACACCCGCGCCTGGTCGATGTGCCCGTGGTCGTCAACATCTGTCGCACACGGGTCGCCGGAGAGTGGTGCGGTAGTCGGCTGGCGGAGTCGTGGTGGTGGCGAGCTCCGCGACGTTCGCGACGATGCGGCTGGGGGAGGTGAGCGGGTTAGATGTGCGACTGGCGAGTGAATTGAGAGGAGAGGGGAGGGACTGATGCGGCATGAGCAGGCGGAGGAGCGCGGCCGGCAGCTCGTCGACGCGCGCGGCGGAGGGGAAAGGGGTAGTTGAAGTGAGTGGAGTGAGGAGTGAATGGGATAAGGTGAATGGGGCGGGGTAGGTGGCCACGAGTTATGCGGGAGGCGGGGGAGGTGTGCCGTCGCGCTGGGGAGGTGGGCCGTCGCGCGAGGGAGGTGTACCGTCGGGTGGGGAGGTGGGCCGTCGCCTGTGATGCACTTGTGCTGGGCCTGGCCCAGCTTGTTCTGGCCCTGTGTAATACTGTGGATAAAAATCAACTGTGCATATATATATATACCTCACAAAATCAATAAATATACATACCTCACAAAATCAATAAATGTGTATAATAATATACATGGTTCATACTAATATACTTTTTTATACTTATTAAATAAACCAAGGCCATCACAATAAAAATAAGAGGGGGTAAATAATAGAAAACACAAATATACTTTGTTAAAGAAGGTTTGTTTGCATGTTTTACTTTCTTTTGTTGGACAGATTTCCACAGCCTACATAAATAATTTAAATAATTTTCAAATGATTACTTATTTATATAAGAACATTATATTTAGTTGTTTTTCCCGAATATACTTTGTTAATGTTGGTTTGTTTGTTTTAGTTTTTTTTTGACAATTTTCGCTATGCTATACAATTAATTAAAAATAATTTAAGCAATTTCAGACCCCTACTTACTTATATATAAACATTATAGTTTGTTGTTTTCCCCAAAATGTTGTGTTAGTAAAATGATTTTTAATATTTATTTTTCTAATAAAATCAAATGCCTTTTTTAGCAGATAAAACATTTGTGTTGGTTTCACATTCATTTTTATTATATATTTTAAATAATATTATGATGCAGTAAAAATTATTAATTATATTTTAGCATAGATATAAATTGATGGGTTCCGACATACGCACTGATGCAACGATGACAGACCACGCCGAAACACCACGAGAAGAGGTGCGTATAGCTAAACTTCCTTTGTACGTATCTTATAGATGATAATACAGAAGGTCTAATTTTGTATTTTTGTTATTTCAGAATACAGAAGTCATGGATATGGACTTTGGAGATGCACGGAAAGAATACATTGATGGTTCGGATGCGATGTCGCTGAAAGGGGACGAAAATTCACAACATAAAAATGTCGACGAGGTTATATGTCATAACAAACCAAAAAAGATGCCAATTTACATGTTCTCCCACAAGGTTTTTTTATATCATTATCATTTTTTTGTGATATTTCCTTTTGTATTCAACTAATTTTGCTCATTTTGATTGCTAAGTTGGCTCACTTTTTTATGAATTCGACAGACTATGTTTGTACCCTTAGAGATATTACAGTCATCGAATCAATCAAGTCTGCCCCCAAGAATACCCAGTTTGTGGACATTGGAGATGCCTTGTTATCAACCGATGATTTGGAATGCCTTATGAAAGATGATATGTTCTTACATGACGGTGTAAGACCAAATGCACAAACTTTGTAATTAATAATTTGAACAAAATATAATTTCATAAATTGTAAATATAATGTAAATGTTGATTACATGTGATAAATGCTTACATATATTGCATGCTTGCTCGCGACCATCTAAAAGTCAGGGCGGGCGAAAAGGTAGAAATTGTTAGCACGTTTGTATCTGGCCAGTTAAAAGAAGACGTGGAAAGAGGCATAGACCCATCAAAATATCACCGCATCATGCATCATGTCAATACTTACCTACAACAAGATATGGTTAGTTTTTGTCTCGTTTTCCATGCATATAATTATGGATTGTTTTTATTTAATTCATAGTTATAATGAATTATTAATATTTATATCTAATTGCAATCGTGACTTGTATGATATTTACACCAGTTATTCATTCCGATTAACATGCCGGGCTACCATTGGTATCTAGCAGTCGCCAATGCCAAAAAACAAGAGATTCAAGTATTGGACTCACTTGGTTCTCGGGTCAAACGCAATGACCTTGCTACTACGGTAAGTATATATTTTTTACTCATCTTAACATATGTTTTGTTTGCCTTGTTTCCTAATATTTCTCATATATAAAATAGTTACTAGGACTTGAGAAGTGTCTAAAACTTGTAGAGCATAATCCGGAGTTTATCAGAGGTCATAAGTGGCCCGATCTTAATGTTACAAAATAGACGGTTGTAGAGCAGTTTCATGAGGCAATACAAACCGATGGGTAAGCACATGTTACAATGGTTTGTTTATTTGATTTATCTGTGCGGTATTGTAAAGGATTTTTTTATAATATTATAGCGTATCATGTGGACTGTTCATGTTAAATTATATGGAATACTGGACATCACATGGACTATCAGACACGTTCACCTAGGTATTCCATTTTTATACATTATCTCATTATTTTATCTCAAAATATTATATAAATTTATTTTATATATATTTTGTAGGAGGATATGAAACATTTTAGGAAAAAATTGGCTGTCATTTTGCTCGATTCAGAGCTGAATAAGCTAAAAGGAGATCCCATATACCATCAACCTGACGATGAAGAAACTTTAGCTAATTCTGATATCGAGATCCTGGAGAATCCATCTGACGTAGTCAAAGACAAACGTCCTGCCCCAATCACTATCATACCCATGGACCAACGTGAATTACTTGCCGGCCTCTGCAACTACATCATGTCTATCGATGATGCTGGGTGTTTGGAGTAAGTATCATGCATCAATATTTAATGTGTGGATTTATAATATTATTCTTCTTATCATCCAATTTATAGTAAGGTATGGGTCCGGAGCTCGACACCCGATCCAATGGGCTTAAGTCTTAAGAAACTTCAGTGCATACTTAACATGGAGCAGACCATGGACAATGACTGCTTCAACACAGCCGTGCGTATGCTGTCATGTGACGAGGGAGTATTGTTCACAGACCCTCCTGTGCACTACGTGGATCTACGATTTTGTGTAAATTATCTTAACTCTTCATTCTATGTGTCATTATTATCAACATGTTGAAACAATATTTCTTTTTTTACTTAGTCCATGATGTTAGAGTCAACACGAGGTCAGAAGTTTTGCGAGAAGGAAACTATTCAGAGTTTGGCAACATTATTTGATAGCTGGCCTGAGATGGACAACGACATCTCATCGTGCAACAAGGTAAGTAAATTATTTTGTGAATTGTTATCATGGTTTATTGTTGTTTCTAATACCTGCAGTTGTAGATTTATTTCCCTATGCATTCATCGGCCGATACATTTTGTACGTCATCGACAAAGAGGCACGTCGTCTATATATTATGGATCCTATTCAAACATCACAATCGTTAGAGGAGAAAAATTTGAGGCATGCACTGAAATTAAAAAGTTTTGCAAGGGATTTCAAAGAAGCACTTGAAATTAAGCTGCCTGGTTGGAATTATGATCTATCTAAATGGCAACGTTTATTTCCGTCCAATGTTCCAACGAGTATAGATGGGTAATGAATTCATAACAAAAACATTTACTTTTGTTATTACTATATTCTTTACATTTTTAATTTAAAGTTTTACAGGAATTTGTCTGGCTATTTTGTTTTTCATTTTATGCTCTGGTGGAACGGTGAAGATTTGGTCAAGCCGATTTGCGCAGTGAGTATTGTCCGTTACATGTTTTAAGACCTTTGGCATGAAATTTTCATACTAACTACATGTATGCGTTTGTGCAGGATGGGTATGAATTGAGTAAGCAGTTTTTGTTATACTTGCTAAAACATCGTGGGAATGAGGCTAAAGGAAACTTACCGGATATTGTGCAAGAATTTCTTAAGCGCATCATTTAGATATTAATAGCTTTGTAATAGATGTTTAGTTGGAACATCGCTCAGTTTGTTACATGGACATGTCTTTAATTTTTCTTATGTTATCAATTTACATTGAAAAATAAAGTTCAGTTATTAAATAATTATGTTTCTGTTATATTGTTTGTACGTGTTGAATTTAACATGTAACTCTTGCAAACTTTTTCAAAAGCCCGTAGCAACGCACGAGCACTCTACTAGTATGAATAAAAGGAGTACATTGCTTCGGTTGCAACCGCCACAGGAGTGAGTGCACGAGATGACAAGAACACAGGATCCAAGTGGCTTTTGGATGCGGGACTACACGTACGCCCAGGCCCCACACGCTTTCGGGTTTGCGTTCAAGACGTACGGCGCCCGGCGAAGACCTCGACGACCGCGCTAAGCAAACCGCAAAAGCAAAAGCTTAGCGGGGAAAGGCGACGGCGACGGCGACTCCGACGCCATATAGCAGCAGTTCGCAGTTCCTTGCAGGAAACAAAAATTGGTGCCATCTCCGATTTTTTCAGACAACGACGGCTCCGCATGTGCTACGTTACTGTATCTGCATTTCGTCTAAAACCGCTTTGCGTATGCATGGTTACTGTACTGCTCACCGGCTGCTCAATTACGATTTCTCATTTTTCACGTCCGACTTCATCCTGAATATACTACGTCGACCAATATTTTTTTAGACGGGATCCTAAACTGTATGCCACATAAGAAACTGCTCAGCGGCCATTCAGCAACACACGCTTGGCAGAGAGCCAGAGACGTGTGTATGCACATTGCACACACGACGACCCAGCCGGCTCGTAACTACGGTGGCGTCTCGGCGAGCATTACTAATAGAACCCTTAAACCCTCAAATCTTCACTAGCGTTTTAAAGATTCAAAAATGATCTTTTTATGCATTTTTACAGGTTAAAAAACAGAAGCAAAGATTAGAACCATCAAACCCAACCTTATAACGGAATATTTTGCAGCCCACGCCCATAACCCGTTTCTTCTCATCCGCACCCACCCATCCCCGAGTCCCCCCGAGAACAAAAAAAAAAAGTAATTCCGATTCGCTCCTCCTCTCGCGAAGCAACTGGTCTGCCGGCGCCAGCCAGCCATGTCGTCGCTCGCCGTCGGCCGCGGGCTGGACCTGGACTTGGAGTTGGGGATCTGGCTCGCGGGTCTCTTCTCTGGGCCGGAGCTTGCGGCGGCGGAGCTGCTGCTGCAGCTCAGCGTTCTCGGAGAGGCGGAGGCGAAGGCGGAGCCCACCAAGTCCTCGCGGTGTTCGGCGGGCTCGCGCTGCGAGGGCCTCTCCGTCGAGGCAGAGGAGCGGGTCTTCCAGGAGATTCCAGCGTCGGCGTCCACGGAGCTGGACAGGCGGGCGAGGAAGAGGCACCGCCTGCTGTCGGAGCTCTACGCCGACACCATCCCCGCGAAATCCGATGCCGCCGCGAAGAAGAAGAGGAGGAAGACGCATCACGACCACGGCGGGCCGTCATCGGAGTCGAAGGAGACGAGGTACGGCGGAGACTACTAGAGAGTAGAGAGAGTACTACTACACGGGTATAAAATGGCTCTTGTGTAATTACGCCGTGGTTTCCCCATATCCCCAACGCCGTGGTCCTGCCAAGGTTAGCGCCTCCAGTTCTGAATTTGAAATTTGAATGTGGGTTCCGACCGAGATCTCCAAACATCATGAGCTCATCACCACAAAAGCGTTCCCTCCTCAACGATTTGAAATTGAATCGTTCTTCTCTCTCTCTCTCTCTCTAGTTGTTTGTCCGACCACGTGTGATTATTAATGCTTGGTTTCCAATTTGAGAAGACCGGAGTTGATACATCCTGATGTGGGACTGGACAGCCCAAAAGAGTACTAGTATATGAGTACCGTACTCGTATGTATAGTTTGCTTGCAAGCGCTCGCCATTGATCTTGTCATACTCTAACCGTGCTTTTCATGATGTTTTTGGGCTAATTTTATCCAAAAAAGTATGTAAAAGATTATTTTTCTCAACATATATTTGTCGATGTTCATGGCTTCTTCTTGAATGATACGTAGGCAGTTCCAGCTCCAAAGCTGGTTAGATAGCTTGATCTTGGCTAGTTGAAGCAATATTTATACAGAAGACTAGAGTTGCTGTTAATTAGAGTATGAACATATGGAAGCTTTATGTTAATCACATTTTTTTCAGGTGTACGTATGTCCATGATTGCCTTTTCTTCTTTCCCCTTTCTATTTTGTGAGGAGAAGAAAGACCGGCGCCTCAGGAAGGTGGTACAAAAAGCTGATCGCATTTCCTTTTTCTTCCACACAAATCTTGATCATCATATTCAGTTACCCGACACACAATGCTCAAGTGCTAACTGAACATTCTGTTATCTAAGCGATTAAGGCGATGGATGGGCACCACAAATAACCAACGTATGTACGAACCAGCACTCAATCTTCAAATGGACCTTGGTAGTTCATAGAGAGAACCATTAACGGGTACTATGTCGAGGCGGTATTTAAATGGGAAGCTTGGTTACATCCTGATAAACCCGGACGCAAGGAGTAGATGACCTCTTAATACTGATGGGACAACGATGCCAGACAGGCAAAGGGATCTCAGTCCTGGAAGTCCCTCCAGCCAATTAAGAATGAGATCCGCATGTGTACTAGCTTCTCGGTAGGAGATGGAGAAGGTACTCTCTTTTGGTTTGACTTGTGGCTCGGTACGAGCTCGCTTAGTATCGATTTTCCCGTGCTTTTTTGCTATTTGCTCCTATCGACTTTTATTAGTGACCTCGATGATTCAAAATGGGACTTGGAACATCCCGTCCCATCGATCACACATTCCTACATCCGGAAACTTTAGCTTGGACTGAGCGGTAGGCCTTGTGTCGTTTGTAGGGTCCCCAAACACGGTGTCCTCGCATCTCTCCCTTTTGGGGGTATTTCTTTGTCAAGTCGGCTTACCGTGCTCTCTCGGACGCCTACCCTTACTTGGATTACTCTCTTATGAAAATCTTTGCTTCATTGTACCATACTCTAGGGCAAGGCCGGCTAGGCCGAGCGTCGCACCACCATTAATTCCCTCTTCTTGTCGGGGTCCTCCGCCCAGGCACCCTACTCCAATAGGGTGCGCTTACCGTCACATGGCCTTACCCTTCCATGGTCTATGTCCACCTACATGAGCATGCACAAAAAAACTCTCGTACTTGATCACTTGAGCCCCGTCACCAAAGGCATCAACATGCGCCCATGCATGCCCTTCGCGTTTGCGGTTCCCATACCGCCTTGTCTGCGACTAGTGCACCCATCGCCTCCGTGTCGGCCTCCCACCATGGCGCCTTATACTCCGCCTCTACATTCTTTGCTATCTGCTTTCGGCTATCGCCCCCCACTAGGATCCAGGTTAGCTCGTGACCATCCTTCCACTCGATGAGGTACTATGTGGCCGTGATGATGAGTCAATCCTCCGCCAACATGACACTCTTCACGTTACACATCCACAGGGACGTATATGAGCATGTGCAACTGGATCGACCGAACAGGCCCAACACCAGAGGGGCCCTATTTTTTTCTTAATCAAGGTGTTGACTGAAGCATTAGATATTGAGTAAAGAACTGTTTGAAATATTTTACACCAGCTCTTTCCCTCTTCCGAAATAGCATAGTACAACTAAATATGCAGAGTAGGTACGTGTTGTCTACAAGTCTTTTAAGCTTCTATTTTGAATTGGTGTAATCTTTTGTGAAAAGCTACACTGGTTGACAAAATTAATAATTTTTTCTTTCATACATAGGGCCCAATTCTATCTTCTTCCTTGGCTCCCTTGTCTGCTGCTCCTTCCGTTCGGAATTACTTGTCGCATAAATGGATGTATCTAGACATACTTCCTCCGGTCCTTTTTAGTTCGCATATAAGTTTTCTTCGAAGTCAAACTATCTCTACTTTGAGCAAACTTATAGGAAAAAATACCAACATTCACAATGCCAAACCAATATTGTTAGATTCATTATGAAATGTAGTTTCATAGTATATATATTATTCTGTTACCCTTTTTGAACTGACGTGGTTCACAGTTTGGACTGACGTGTTTTTCAACAAGAACTGATCTTCCTGCGTGCACGACGGACGGAAACAGGGGATGCAACGTGGAGCTTCCGGTCGTTCCCCGGCGCGATGCTGCGGGCCATTCGTTGCTAGAGGAGACATGTAAGGGGTTCCGCACGTCCGCGCGCTCAGCTGGATGAGTTTTGCGATCTGTAGTCACCGGAGGTGACGGCGTGGGCATTTTGGCGGCGGACGTGATTTTGGGCGTTAGTGCTTACTGTGGTGTTCGTGGGCCTCAATTTACGTCGTGTTTGTCGTTTTTGATGTGAGAAGTATCGGTATGTTATAGTTTTTTGAGATTTTTTTCATCTGTAATTTATGATTACAAGTTTTTGTGTTCTTGGTCGTTTTCCACGCCCGCCATGGAAATCTGTTCTGCTTTTTCTATTGTTTTACTTTCGAATTGGTGTTGCAGGGAGAGATATAAGGACTGTATGAAAAGATTTGCGTTGTCAATTTTGCTTTTTTGAGTTGTTTCTACCCCGGATTCCCATGTTGTTTTGTCGTTGGCGGAGGTTGTGTATGGCGGCTGACTGTAAGATGCGATTTCGGGTAATCTGGTCAAACTGTGTAATTAAGTTGCGTGTTTTTCATTGTTGTTTTGAATTGATGCCCGTATGTGTAGTTGGACTGCTGCCGTGTCAAAGTTTTGTTACTGTGCGTTGACATGGGAGCCGCACCAATGGCTCTGCATTTTGATTATAAAGCCCGAGCCCTCTGTCAGTTTCATTCTACGAGCTGCAACCAAAGAAAAGGGAGATGGATCCTGAGCTGGGAGAGGTTACAGAGGAGGAGGGGGACGCCATAGATGTTAGGGCTGCAGTAGCGGAGCAGAGGAGGAGGAGGCGCAGGCGCAGGCAGATGGCGCGACGTGCTGCCGAGGAGGAACTGGAGGCAGAGTTCAACAGACGACTTGCGCGTGAGGTGATGGATACTTGCAACTCCAATGAATTGGAGCTTCTTTTCCCAGAGGGCAGGGGAAGGAGCCATATTCAGATCATTAGTTGGGCTAGGGTGAGAGCAGCCACGGCTCCACATCCATCCACCAGGGCAAAATGGCGTCGTTTCTTTGATC
>NW_024118192.1:0-8512 GCF_003073215.2 Triticum urartu | reverse complement strand
TTCGGCCGAGTCGGGCTTTGGAGTTTTTTTAAATAAATTTCGCCGGAACTTAAATAAATCATAGAAAATAAAATAAAAATCTAAAAATGCCAAAATAAATTTTCACCGTCTAAATAAAAAATTTAGAACAAGATGAACATTTTCTTGGCCCTAAAATGCAATTTTGAAAAATGTGCCATTTTTTCTAATGCAAATAAAATAGCAATAAAATCCGAATAAAATCAAATATTTGATTTTAATATTTTCCTCCAATATTTCAATTATTTTAGAGAAGTCATATTATCTCCTCTCATATATTTTAATATGAAATATTTTCGGAGAGAAAAATAATTAAAACCAAAATCCTCATTTCAATATTTGATAAAATTCAAATATGAAAACAAGGAAATCCCCAACTCTCTCTCTGAGGGTCCTTGAGTTTCTTAGGATTTCGAGGATCGGGAAATGAAATGAAATAAAATATGATATGCATGAATGATCTATGTATAACATTCCAAATTGAAAATTTGGGATGTTACAGTTGCAGACTTTTCAGACGACGAGTAAGGAGCCATAGGTCGTTGTCTTTCACTCAATGATGCCGTTGGAGTTGATGGACTCACTTTATCTTCCAAGTCTTCCACTTTTATCGATTTAGGTGGCCTTAAGCCATATTAATTATTTTATGTTCTCTTTTGAGACCTTCGATGTAATAAGTGTGTGATTGCTACTCTGTTATAAATCCTCAAGTACTGTGCGTGTCAGCATTACCGATCCAGGGATGACACTGATGCACAGAGATCAGACTGTTTGAGGTCTGGTCGCTACAAGATGGTATCAGAGCACACGCTGACTGTAGGACACGACCACTAAGCTAATTCCCTAGATCACTACTCTCTTCTCATTTCTGACTCTTCTCCCTTTTCTACTCTTTAGGATGGCGGACATGAGGAACAAGTTTGCACAACCGGATGAAGACACACCCTTTGGACGGCACTTGAAGGAAGTCACTAAGTACCTGAACATTGGAATACCAAGCTTCACCGGGACCTACAACGCCACTTTACCAGAAGAGGAGCGCTGGATGATCCAAGTTCAAATTCCAGGAAGGACGTTCATGTCGGTCACTGAGCCCATAGAGTTTTCCTTTGATGCACCCACCTGGAGTCTAGGAAAGAGCATGGGAACCCACATCACCATTGGACACATTGGATAAGTTTACCACAAGGATCTTAAGGATACTATCTATCAGACTTATGGGCACCGAGATGAGCAATGGGAGATGATCAGCACCAGGAAGGATAGATCTATTGCAGCTTTCATCCAGGAGTTAAACCAGCACATTCGTCGCCAGGAGAACCAGGTGTGCGTAGGCATGATAGATCTGAAGAAGGCAATGACAAGGATCACAGAGCTGGAAGAAGAACTCAAGGCTACTCGCGAAGATTATGAGGAGGAAATCATCATACCAGTGGAGAAGAATGACAATCTGACAAGGAAGTTAGGAGTATTCATGGGAGACCCCTCGCCAGGAGGAGAAGATGACGATTCCACTTGCCCGGAGAACTACATCATCATTGACGACACCGACTCGGACCCTGACGATAGCGATGATGACTTTGTTGATGAAGCTGTGCTACGTCTCCAACGTATCTATAATTTTTGGTTGTTCCATGCTATTATATTATCAACCTTGGATGTTTTATATGCATTTATATGCTATTTTGTATGATTTTTGGGACTAACCTATTAACCTAGAGCCCAGTGCCAGTGCCAGTTTATGTTTTTTTCCTTGTTTTAGAGTATCGCAGAAAAGGAAAATCAAATGGAGTCCAATTGACCTGAAACTTCATGGAACTTATTTTTGGACTAGAAGAAGCCCACGGAGTATCGGAGATGGACCAGGAGAGTCCCGGGCCACGGGGGTGGCCCGGGGCCCCCCGGGGGGGGGGGGCCCCCCCCCCTGCCTCGTGGACAGCCCGAAGATCCACCGACGTACTTCCTCCTCCTATATATACCCACATACCCTGAAAACTTCGGGGAGCACAATAGATCGGGAGTTCCACCGCCAAAAGCCTCCGTAGCCACAGAAAACCAATCTAGACCCATTCCGGCACCCTGCCAGAGGGGGAACCCTCACCGGTGGCCATCTTCATCATCCCGGCGCTCTCCATGACGAGGAGGGAGTAGTTCACCCTCGAGGCTGAGGTATGTAACAGTAGCTGTGTGTTTGATCTCTCTCTCTCTCTCGTGTTCTTGAGGTGATATGATCTTGATGTATCGTGAGCTTTGCAATTATAGTTGGATCTTATGATCTTTCTCCCCCTCTACTCTCTTGTAATGGATTGATTTTTCCCTTTGAAGTTATCTTATCGGATTGAGTCTTTAAGGATTTGAGAACACTTGATGTATGTCTTGCGTGGGATACCCATGGTGACAATGGGGTATTCTATTGATCCACTTGATGTATGTTTTGGTGATCAACTTGCGGGTTCCGCCCATGAATCTATGCATAGGGGTTGGCACACATTTTCGTCTTGACTCTCCGGTAGAAACTTTGGGGCACTCTTTGAAGTACTTTGTGTTGGTTTGTATAGATGAATTTGAGATTATGTGATGCATATCATATAATCACACCCACAGATACTAGAGGTGACATTGGAGTATCTAGGTGACATTAGGGTTTTGGTTGATTTGTGTCTTAAGGTGTTATTCTAGTACGAACTCTAGGATAGAATGAACGGAAAGAATAACTTCATCTTATTTTACTACGGACTGTTGAATAGATCGATCAGAAAGGATAACTTTGAGGTGGTTTCGTACCCTACCATAATCTCTTCGTTTGTTCTCCGCTATTAGTGACTTTGGAGTGACTCTTTGTTGCATGTTGAGGGATAGTTATATGATCCGATTATGTTATTATTGTTGAGGGAACTTGCACTAGTGAAAGTATGAACCCTAGGCCTTGTTTCAATGCATTGCAATACTGTTTGCTCTCATTTTTATCATTAGTTACCTTGCTGTTTTTATATTTTCATATTACAAAAACCTATATCTACCATCCATATTGCACTTTTATCACCATCTCTTCGCCGAAATAGTGCACCTATATAATTTACCATTGTACTGGGTGTGTTGGGGACACAAGAGACTCTTTGTTATTTGGTTGCAGGGTTGCGTTAGAGACACCATCTTCATCCTATGCCTCCCACGGATTGATAAACCTTAGGTCATCCACTTGAGGGAAATTTGCTACTGTCCTACAAACCTCTGCACTTGGAGGCCCAACAACGTCTATAAGAAGAAGGTTGTGTAGTAGACATCAAGCAGGAGCAGATATTATGGAGTCTTCCACCGATCATTTTTTCTAGTCGACCACCATAACAGTAGTAGTATAGTCCAAGAACTTTTGTAATGATAGTTAGACCGACTGTATGCCCTTGTTTGAATTGATTGAAGTGATATGATTGTGTTTGTCTCATGTGCATATGGGTAGTGTTTTTCCCCCTAGATCCCATTCTACTCTGTTTTCTCATCTTTTCTAAACCCATCAGATGCCTCCGAGATGCGACAATGGATTTGCTTTCCCACCAAAGCTCACCCAGTTGATCCAGTAGCAGAATGCTTTGATGCAGACACTAGTCCAGAATCAGAATCAGGGGAACAACAACAATAACAACAACCCACCACCACCACCTGTTGATCACTTAGCCCGATTTCTAAGGCTGAATCCGCTGGTGTTCTCAAGTAGCACCGAGCCGATAGTTGCAGATGATTGTCTTCGCAAGATTGGAAGGGAGTTGACCACTGCAGGATGCACAGATGCAGAAAGAGTGCGTTTTTCCTCACATCAGCTTGATGGACCCGCAACTGCATGGTGGGAGAATTACACCGTCACCTATCCCATCGCCACTATTACGTGGGACTAGTTTCAGCAGGCCTTTCGCACAACCCATGTATCAGCAGGAGCTATGGCCATGAAGAAGCGTGAGTTTTGCAACTTACGCCAAGGAGGACTCACCGTTGGCCAGTATGTGGATGACTTTAGCAAGCTAGCACGTTATGCCCTAGATGACGTTGCTACGGATGCAGCTAAACAAGAGAAGTTTCTGAAAGGACTGAATGACGAGTTGAGCATGCAGTTGATGGTAGCAACTTTTAATAACTACCAACAGTTCATAGATAGAGCTCTCATGATTGAAGGGAAGCAGCAGCAGATTGACAATCGTAAGAGGAAGTATGGACATGGGAAGTATAATTCTGGAGCTTAGAAGAGACCCCGTTTTACAACAAACTCGGGAGGACCCCTTCAACATAACCATGGAGGTCACAACCACAATGGAGGGATTGCGCACAACCATAGTGGCCCCAGGAATGCAAATGGTAATGGAGGAAGCAACGGCCAGAACCGTACCAACCCCGCAACGCCCGCCAAGAAGGATCTAAGTCACATTACTTGTTTCAAGTGCGGGAAGAATGGACATTATGCCATAGAATGTTCCAAAGCAAACAATGGAAATGGCAATGAAAGCTCTGGGAAGAATCCCAACCCTTTCAACAGGGGACAAGTGAACCACGTTAGCGTGGAGGAGATTGAAGCACAAGCCGATGCAGTAATAGGTAAGTTTATGATTAAGTCATTTACTGCAATCATTCTTTTTGATACTGGTGCATCGCATTAATGCATATCAAGGGGATTTGTGGATAAGTTTAAACTACCAATCCAAACCCTTAGGACACCCATGTTAGTAACCTCGCCAGGAGCAGAGTATATGGCTAGCCTTTGGTGTGATCGGTTACCATTAAGGATTGGTAACTATCTATTTCCCTCAGACCTAATAGTATTGGAGTCACAAGGACTGGATGTAATATTAGGCATGGATTGGTTATCTAAGTATGAAGGGAACATTTACTGGGCCAGTAAGTCGATTTTGCTTACCACCCCAGAAGGAAGATGGATCAAGTATCTATCCTGGCATGTGCCGAATAGGACTCAAGTAAATTCCTTATCAGGAGTTGTATAGGAGGAAGTACCAGTGGTGAATGATTTCCCGGATGTATTTCCAGAAGAGTTGCCAGGCATGCCACCGGATAGGGATATTGAGTTTTTGATTGAACTTTTGCCGGGCACAGGGCCAATATCTAAGAGACCGTACAGGATGCCCACAAACGATTTAGAGGAAATTAAGAAGCAGATTAAGGAGTTACTGGCTAAAGGATATATTCGCCCAAGCTCTTCACCTTGGGGATCACCAGTGCTTCTAGTTGTAGAAGAAGGATGGATCACTGAGGATGGTTGTTGACTATCGTGGATTGAATGAGGTGACGATCAATAACAAGTACCCACTATCGATGATCAATGATTTGTTTGACCAGCTGCAAGGAGCTAAGGTGTTTTCCAAGATCGATCTGCGATCAGGGTACCACCAGCTGAAGATTCGAGAGCAGGATATACCAAAGACAGCTTTTACCACAAGGTACGGGCTTTATGAGTATACCGTTATGTCATTTGGCTTGACTAACGCACCTGCCTATTTCATGAACATGATGAACAAGGTGTTTATGGAGTTTCTGGATAAGTTCGTCGGGGTGTTCATTGATTATATTCTGGTCTACTCAAAGAATGAAGAGGAACATAAGGAGCATTTGCGTTTGATACTTGGGAAGCTCAGAGAACACCAGTTATATGCCAAGTTCAGCAAGTGTGAGTTTTGGTTGAAGGAAGTTGGATTCCTCGGACATGTTATATCCGGAGAAGGAATAGCAGTAGACCCTACCAAGGTTGTCACTGTGACAAATTGGGAAGCACCCACGTCAGTTGGAGAGATCCGGAGTTTTCTTGGACTCACAAGATACTACCGGAGGTTCATTGAGAATTTCTCAAAGATTGCAAAGCCCATGATGGAGTTGTTGAAGAAGGACACCAAGTTCTAATGGACTAAGGAATGTGAGGCCAGTTTTCAGGAGTTGAAGAAAGGCTTGGTTACAGCTCCAGTGTTGATTCTTCCAGATCAACGCAAGGATTACCAGGTGTATTACGACGCTTCTTGTCGAGGACTTGGAGTAGTGCTTATGCACGAGGGAAGAGTTGTATCATATGCCTCACGACAGCTTAAACCCCATGAGTTGAATTATGCTACCCATGATTTGGAGTTAGCAGCCGTTGTGCATGCGTTGAAGACATGGAGACATTTTCTCATCGGAAACCATTGTGAGGTGTACACGGATCACAAGAGTTCGAAGTATATCTTCACACAGAAGGAGTTGAATCTCAGACAGAGGATATGGTTGGAGCTCATTAAGGATTATGATATGAAGTTGCATTATCATCCAGGAAAGGCGAACATAGTAGCTGATGCATTGAGCCGCAAGAGCCATGTCAATACACTCATGACTGGGGAGTTACCCAAGGAGTTAGCGGAGGATCTTCGTGAGCTATGTTTGGAGATAGTCCCGAGAGGTTATGTAGCAGCGTTGGAGATTCAGTCTACCTTGATGGATAAGATCAGGGAAGCCCAGAAGACGGACCAGTAGATTGCTGATATAAAGGAAAGAATGAGCAAAGGAAAAGCTAAGGGATTTCGTGAGGATGAGCACGATACCCTATGGTTTGAGGATCACATTTATGTGCCTAATGATCTGGAGATCAGGAAGTTGATTCTGCAAGAGGCCCATGATTCGCTGTATTTGATTCACCTAGGAAATATCAAGATGTATCTGGATTTTTAGGATAATTTCTGGTGGACTGGAATGAAGAAGGATATTGCGGAGTATGTAGCAGTTTGTGATGTATGTCAGAGAGTGAAGGCAGAACATCAGAAGCCAGCGGGATTGCTACAACCATTGCCGATACCGGAATGGAAGTGGGATAAACTAGGCATGGACTTTATCACGGCATTACCCAGGACTCATGCAGGCTATGACTCGATATGGGTTGTAGTCGATCGTTTGACGAAGGTAGCTCATTTCATCCCAGTGAAGACCACCTACACCAGTGCTAAGTTGGCAAAGATATACATGACCAGGATCGTATGTCTGCATGGAGTTCTGAGGACCATCGTATCAAATAGAGGAACCCACTTTACCTCAAAGTTTTGGAATCAGTTGCATGAAACTTCGGGAACCAGGCTAGAGTTCAGTATAGCCTTTCACCCGCAGACAGATGGACAGACTAAGAGAGTCAATCAGATTTTGGAGGACATGTTGAGAACTTGTGCGCTAGATTATGGATCTAGTTGGGATGATAATTTTCCTTACGCAGAATTCTCTTACAACAATAGCTATCAAGCCAGTTTGAAGATGGCCCCTTTGGAAGCATTGTACGGAAGGAGGTGCAAGACACCATTGTTGTGGGACGAAGTTGGAGACCGTCAGCTATTTGGACCAGATTTGATTAAAGAGTCTAAAGAGAAGGTTAAGCTGATTCACGATAGGCTCAAGGTAGCCCAGTCCAGGCAGAAGAGTTATGCGAATTCTAAACGCAAGGGGACAGTTTATGAAGTTGGAGACAGAGTGTATCTTCGTGTATCACCACTCCGAGGAGTGAAGCGCTTTGGAGTTAAGGGAAAGTTAGCACCACGTTTTGTGGGACCATACCGTGTTTTGGAACGTATGGGAGAAGTTGCTTACAAGTTGGAATTGCCCAAAGGATTGTCAGGAGTTCATGATGTGTTCCACGTTTCTCAGTTGAAGAAGTGCCACGCAGAGATGGCTGATATTCCTCTGAAAGATACAGTGCCACTGGAAGAGATTCAGTTGGATAGCGACTTGACCTACGAGGAGAAACCAATCTAGATTCTTGATTTTGCCAGCCGAGTCACACACAGCAAGGTTATCAAGTTCTGTAAGGTTCAGTGGAGCCACCATACTGAGGATGAAGCCACCTGGGAACGAGAGGAGGACCTACGCAAGGATCACCCTCACCTATTTTCTAGCCAACCCGAATCTCGAGGGCGAGATTCATCTTAAGGGGGTAGGCTTGTAACATCCCAAATTTCCAATTTGGAATGTTATGCATTAGATCATCATTTCATATCATATTTTAATGCATTTTGGTTTAATCCTAGAAATTCTACGCAACTCAAGGACCCACGGAGAGAGTTGGGGATTTCGTTATTTTCATATTTGAGTTTTCTCAAATTTTGAAAAGAGGATCGTTTGATTTTAATTCTTTTTTCTCTTCAAATATTCTAAAAATAAAAGAGAGGGGATAAAATGACTTTCCCAAAATAAAGAAATGTTGGAGATTTAATATTAAAATCAAATAAGATTTTATTCGGAGATTTTATTCCTGTTTTATCTGAATTAGGAAAAATATGCGTTTTCAAAATTGCATTTTAGGCCCAAATAAATATTCACCTTGTCCGGCATATTTTTAGAGGACGGGGAAAATTTATTTCGGGATTTTTGGAGTCTATTTAGTATTTCTTTTCTTTCTTTTTCTACATGTCAGAATTTAAAAAAAAAAAAGGAAACCGACTCCGGGCCATAACCTACCGGGACTCCGCCCGACCGGCCCTTTTTAACCCGAGGC
>NW_024118191.1:0-19483 GCF_003073215.2 Triticum urartu | reverse complement strand
CGGGAGTGCCCGGGCTCGGAGTTGCGGGGCACGGGGAGATGGTTTGGTGAGTGTCGCGGGTTCCTAGAGAGCCAAGGAGCTCGCTGCAGAGCTCGGACGCAAGCTGTGCTTGCCATGGCCATGGTGACGAGGCGAAAAGCGGCGACAGGATTCGGCATACGACGGAGACTAGCGCTAGAGGACGAGCACGAGCAAGCTAGCAGAGGGGATTTATGACGGAGCTCACCTAGGAGCTCAAGGAGGCTCGTTGAGTGAACGGGAGCAGCAGGGGTCGATGGATTTGGCGACGAACGCCAGCGACAGCAGAGGAGGACTCGGTCGATCCCGGCGTGGTGGTGATCTTCTACTCGAGCTCAGGATCGGAGAGGAAGAAGCGGGCGGTGGCGGTGCTTCCAGGCATAGTCCTAGGCGGCAGGGAGGTCGCTGTCCGCACGGGTGAGGATGACCATGGCGACGGAGGTCTTGGGTCGTCGTGGGGAAGAAGAAGCGGCATGGGCGGAGGGGGAAAGTGGGGGTAGGGTTCGACCACGGGATCAAGGGTCTTATACGGCGTGGGGCATCACCGGATGGCAGCCGCGTGCGGCATCCGCGCCACGGACGGCACACCAGCGTCCACCGCACCCTGATGAACAGGGTTGAAGACGACCTGGTGATGTGCTGGGCCTGGCACTGTGCGTGTTGGGCCATGTACACTGGTTTCCTTTTTTATCCTTTTTTATCCTTTTTTATGTTATTTCTTTTCTGTTTTATTAGTCTCCTTTTATTTTAGTTTTTTATTTTGCACCTAACTTAGTACTAAAATTAAGTCCACTACCACGAAATGTTGAACTCCAAAATAAATTAGTTTAAAATTTTATAAACTATAACTAATTGCTTTTGCTACTGTTTTATTTATCCAAGAGCATTTAATTATTTTATAAAAATGTGGTCTCTCCACCCCAATTACCTATGCAATATTTGGTTCACTCCGAACATTTTATTTTTAATATTTGAAAACTTTTATTGTTTACTTGAATTTGAATTTGAATTTGAATCGGTTTTGAACTAACGCGGGATTAGCACAGTAATTGAAGTAACGTGGGATAATTAGCAGAGGGTTACGGTAGCTTAATTATCCGGGCGTCAAAATTCTCCTCCACTACAAGAAATCTCATCCCGAGATTTAAGAGTTTGAATAAGGGGGAAAGTTCTGATTACGAAATTCTAATGGATCTGCTCGGTCTTGGTTGCTCTTCTCAAAGAGTTTGCTCCATGATGTTTATCCCTCCATTCCTCTACTTCTGTGCGTCGGGACAAAGTTGTCATCCTTTCTTCGGGAACTCCATCGTACTTACGTAAAAGGATAAGGGGTAACTCGAAAGAACGGAACTCTGCACGGTTGCTTATCCTGTAGATAACATTAGGAAAGGTGGCGAAAAGTAACTCTTGAATTGAAACTTAAGAAATTATCGAGAGCAAAGTAAGGAGGTATCGTGGGAAGTTTTGAGTGGGTAGGCAATCGGTCGATGCTTGAAACAGGGCATGAAAGGGGTTCAAAGCAACGGGGATAAGTATCTTGTTTGATACCAAAATTGATGATCTCTTAGGGGGTGGCTCCAGAATTACATACGAGGCCACGCGCGAGGAACAACCTTGGGAAGAGGGGGTGTACAGGAGAGTCAGGTTTCGATCCTATGGAACTGTGGGTTATGGGCCCACCATGTGGGTTAAAATTAGGAAGGGCGGAGATGTCTTGCGTGATCATGCAAGCAAGGCATGTCAGAGTGTAGCCTGTCGATTATGTCGGCAACAACGTCGGTACCAAGGGCGAGGGATGAAGAGAACCACTTTCCTACTCGTTGAATGAGGCGGACCAATATGCAAAGTTCCTGTCCATCGGTGGCTATCGGAATGTCATCAACAATAGTAATAGGGTCTTACTGACAAAGTGTACACCGAGGTGTTTACATAAGCAGGGAATTATCACTGCTCAGTTAAGTAGATTACAAGAAAGGTTAAACAAAACAATGGAAAGGAAAATGCGCTCAAACACATATTTCAGGGGTATATCCTTCCCAAGGACAAGCAGAGCATGATATCCATGACAGGATATAATGTAGAAAACCCTTTAGGAAAGGGGAGAGAAATTTCATGACATTACCCATACAACGATGTTTGGATAATTTGATTAAGAAAATTTTGCCTTGTGCTTCAAGTGTTCTTATTGATGATAGGAGTACCACATACATGCTTCGAGATAGCATTGACATGGTCTTCAAGCAAGGCTCGGACTTCGTATACACGAAGGATCCATTAGGATAACTTATTAAACAAGGCATTCAATTTCCTCATGGAAAAATGGTTAACCTTGTTAAAAAGGAAACTATAACAATAGGTCCTTCGGCCAGGTGTGTTAGGCATGACATCACATTACCGGGTCATATAAAGACCAACATTACAACTCTTGGAAATATGTTCCAACCATCATATCTGACCGAGATTTGGAACTGATTGGTGTTAGGATAACTTAGATTCAGGATGACTGAGAAGAAAGGTGCAACACAAAATGTCGAAATGGCATCGTAAGCTTCTCAGGAATTGGATATGGAAGCAAGTTCCGAATCATGAGTTCACCATTAACCCAAGGAGAGGATGATGAGGTGGCTGATGAACTCAACGACAATTCTTTGAGATTTACAAAAGATGATTTCCACAATTATATGAACAATGAGCTAACATCAGTCAGATCAAATGATATAATGATGTATGTTCGATGAAAACATACACAATTTGACAATGATAGAAAGGTGCACCTGGAAATCTGGACTTAGGTAGCAAGATCAATGTTAGAAGGGTGATTCAATAAGCAATTGACATAGAATGAAACTATCGACCAATAACTTACATGCAATAGGATTGCTAGAAGTTTTGACTTCACACATCATAGTTAAATGGCTGGTATCCTGGTTAGAAACAACATGGGGACCAAGATATGAACGGAGATGGCGAGAAGTATTACTATATCAAGGATTATTAAGAGGTGGTGAAATTCTCATGAAATTCTTGACATAAAAGATGGTAATACTCCAAGGCAACGAATAACAAATGCTGGATAGCAAGGATCTCAAGGTATAACACAAAACATGAACAAGTTTGTGTTGAATGGAAGGCAATAAAGTGGTCGATGATAACACAAATCATTAAGGGAAAGGATGGTGTTTCTCATCATGAATTCAGTTGATATCCTGGAAGAGCTCAGAATGCTAATGATGATCACGACACATTTGTTGAGATATTTCATGAAGATGTAATTGATCGACGATGGCATCAAGTCAAAGAATGATGAAGCAAATGGCTATTGGAACCATGGCTACAACACAAACTCGAAATCAAGCTTGCTGTTCAAGATGAAATGATATGACGTGCAAGATCGACGTAAGCTTAGCTCATCGTCGAAAGTTGTGCTTTCAGATTTAAGGACCAGGTAGCATAGTTGAAATGAGCGAGAGAATGATATAGCCGAGCAGGATAGGAATGACGTGATCGAGTTCAAACTCATAAGTAATGAAGGTAACCAAGAGTTGTTTAATCGCGGTGCATACTCAATTCAGTTATCGGTGTCTTTGAGTGTTTAATAACTCAGAGTCCGTGAAAAATGGGAATCAGTGAGATGTAGTACTTGATGAAGAACTCATAAGAAGTTATGTAGTTCCATGATAATCTCAAGATACTAGGGAGGTAATACTCGATGACCGATCAAAGTAGAGGTTGGGCTAGGGTACTGCTCTGCAGAAGACAAGTGCTCAAACTTGCACGAGAAATGGAATCAAGGAGAAACATGGTCGGACCCACGTCCATAGATACAAGATGAACTTATAACAAGGGGATAATTAATTTAAGAGAAGCTTCCATGATAAGGTATACATCGTGTCCATGGGCATGAACACATGGTTCAAGGTCGACTCCCACTTGTTCAACGCATAATCTTTCATTCACCTCTCGTATTTAAAAAATGACATTAGTTGTTGGAAGTTTTTTTACCTGGTGCAATACCAGATAAGTATGACCTGTGAAATCTTTCGGGTTCACACGGATTAGGGAAGGCGTGGGTTCAACCCATCAGGGCATCTTAGGAACATATACCACAAACTTCGGAGTAAATAATATAAGTTCAAAAGTAGAGCATGGTTGAGAAAACAGAGGATACAATTTATCAAAATCATTATGTATCTGAGGAAAGGCTCACAAGCTTATAGAATATGAGGGACGTTGTCGGATAAAATCCAACAAAGGATCGGGTGGCCCACAAGAGATCCAATGTGAGCCTCGATACTCAACCAGAGGAAGAAAGAAGGCAAGGAGATCAGACTATAGAAACAACTGACTAACTCAAAGCTCAAATGCAAAGGAGTTATGAATTCCAAGACAAGGGATCAGGAGCAATGCTCTGATTAGGGATGGATAAATGGAATAGCCTTAGTGTTACAATCGATGGCAACTTGATTGGTCGAGATCCAGCTCATGTTTAAAATGACGTCTGAGCCAGAAGGATGACTTCTAGGATCTGATTGAGGATTGCGAGCATTCGCAACATATTGAATCAACAGACTCAAAATGATAATGACAAAGTCTGCCAATAAGATTACTATACTTGTGGGATTAACCATAATGCAAGCAAGCAAGAATTTCAAGAGCAATAAGCAGCTAAGGATTTTCGGAAGATCGAATGGTATTTCGAAGACTTTTGTGAATTACATGACTCAACTGGGGATGAGCGGATACTCGGTGAGTGCGAGGAACTATCCATAGGGGCATTCAGGTGACAAAGAACTGCAAGGCAGTAGACATAAAGGATTCTCGGAATATCCGAAGTATTTCAGGGTATCTTGTAATAACAAGACCAAGTTGGAAATGAAGTTATGGACGACAAGTGTATGTAGCTTCCCATAGGGATTTATCGGTGGTATGGAATTGCAATGGCGAAGGGCACAAGGGTCTCGAGGAAACATCAGAGAGTATCTTCAAAATTTTCAGGTGCAGCACACGATCATCGGTAATAAGGTGCTCTCCGGGTGAAGGTGATCACGAGATCCTAATGTTAGCTTTAGCAAAATTTCATTTAACCCGAAAAGAAGAGAGAACAGAGTCCCAGAGTAAGGATCGAGGAGTAAAAGATCCTAATATTACCCAGATGGTGATGTGGGCCCGTAAGCCGCACAGCCATGTTAGTAAAAGTTTTTCAATGACTAGACTCAACTTCGGCAAAGGAGTGTGGAAGGGGGATTCCTACAGGCAGTCGGCTCTGATACCAACTTGTGACGCCCCCAATTCAATCATACACTAATCATACATGCAAATGTGTATGATCAAGATCAGGGACTCACGGGCAGATATCGCAACACAACTCTACAAATAAAATAAGTCATACAAGCATCATATTACAAGCCAGGGGCCTCAAGGGCTCGAATACAAGAGCTCAATCATAGACGACTCAGCGGAAGCAACAATATCTTAGTACAGACATAAGTTAAACAAGTTTGCCTTAAGAAGGCTAGCACAAACTGAGATACAGATCGAAAGAGGCGCAGGACTCCTGCCTGGGATCCTGCTAAACTATTCCTGGTCATCGTCAGCGGGCTGCACGTAGTAGTAGGCACCTCTCGAGTAGTAGTAGTCGTCATCAACGGTGGCGTCTGGCTCCTGGGCTCCAACGTCTGGTCGCAACAATCGAGTATAGAAAGGGGGAAAAGAGGGAGCAAAGCAACTGTGAGTACTCATCCAAAGTACTCGCAAGCATGGAGCTACACTACATATGTATGCATTGGTATCAAATGGAATACGGGTATCATATGTGGACTGAACTGCAGAATGCCAGAATAAGAGGGGGATAGCTAGACCTATCGAAGACTACGCTTCTGGCCACCTCCATCTTGCAGAATGTAGAATAGAGTAGATGGTATGTTCACCAAGTAGCATCGTGTAGCATAATCCTAACCGATGATCCTCCCCTCGTCGCCCTGTGAGAGAGCGATCACCAGTTGTATCTGGCACTTGGAAGGGTGTGTTTTATTAAATATCCAGTTCTAGTTGTCATAAGGTCAAGGTACAACTCCAAGTCGTCCTGTTACCGAAGATCACGGCTATTCGAATAGATTAACTTCCCTGCAGGGGTGCACCACATAACCCAACACGCTCGATCCCATTTGACCGGACACACTTTTCTGGGTCATGCCCGTCCTCGGAAGATCAACACATCACAGCCCTACCTAGGCACAACAAAGAGGTCAGCATGCCGGTCTAAATCCTATGGCGCAGGGGTCTGGGCCAATCGCCCATTGCACACCTGCACGTTGCGTACGCGGCCGGAGAGCAGACCTAGCAACATCCATTACAAAGGAAGTTGCGTTATGCGGTCTAACCCGGCGCACGCCGCTCAGTCGCTGATGTCATGAAGGCTTCGGCTGATACCACGACGTCGAGTGCCCATAACTGTCCCCGCGTAGATGGTTAGTGCGTATAGGCCAGTAGCCAGACTCAGATCAAATATAAAGATCTCATTAAGCGTGTTATTCTGAAATAACCACGGACGCCGATCAGGGCCAGGCCCACCTCTCTTCTAGGTGGTCTCAACCTGCCCTGTCGCTCCGCCACAAAGTAACCGTCGGGGGCCTTCGGGAACTCAGGCCCACCACTACCTGGATGGAACCACCTGCCCCTTCAGCCCCCATCTCCGAACAGTAAACTAAGTATGTAAAAGTATATAGTATTTGTACCCGTGATCACCTCCAGAAGTGATCACGGCCTAGTAGTATAGCATGGCAGGCGGACAAGTGTGTAAGGCCACTGATGATAAACTAGCATCTTATACTAAGCATTTAGGATTGCAGGTAAGGTATCAACAACTGTAGCAATAATGACAGGCTATGCAGCAGAATAGGATTAAAGAAAAGCAGTAACATGCTACACTACTCTAATGCAAGCAGTAGAGATAAGAATAGGTGATATCTCATGATCAAAAGGGGGGGCTTGCCTGGTTGCTCTGGCAAGAAGGAAGGGTCATCTCTGATGTAGTCGAGCACACGGACATCGGCAGCGGTCTCGGAGTCTACCGGAAAGGAGTAACGGAGAGGGAACACAATAAATAATAGAGCAATCAAATGTAACACCAAGCAAGTCACGGCAATACGTTGTGCAAGGGCTGACCTAACGTAGGGATAGGCGATACCGGCGAAGGGGGGAACATCCGGGAAAGTATTCCCGGTGTTTTGCGTTTTCGGATAGATGAATCGGAGGTGGATTGTTGCAGGTTTGCTATGCTAGGTACGTGTGGCTGACGAACGGATCGTGTATTCGGATTCGTCTCGTCGTTCTGAGCAACTTTCATGCACAAAGTGTTTTCATCCGAGGTACTGTTTATTTTATATTATTTTTCAAAGTTTTAATAGATATTCCGAAATTCTGGAATTATTAGTAATTCAAAATTAATAGTCAAATGCTATGTGCACACACTGAAGTGTACACAGCAGGGTCTACAGAGGCTGACATGTGGGGCATGTTGACTAAGTTGACTCGGTCAACATCTGACTGGTCAAAGGGTCCTGCGTGTCATGGAGAGTAGTTGTATTTAGGTCTTTTTTTGCTGTTAATAACTAAATGGGACCCGCATGTCATTGGGCCATTAGGATAACCTAACCACTAATTAATCTAACTAACGTTAATTAGCATTACTAACTGGCCGGCCCTAACACACACGTACGCACACAAACCGCACACATAGCACGCACACACTTGGCCATGTCCTTGGCCTGAATGGCCGAAAGCAGTAGTATAGTGGTGCAGTAACATAGCAACGCAGCAACAGGGTTGAGCAATAGCAGCGCGGGCATCAGCTGCCGCTAAGCAGCAAGCAAGGCAGCAACGAAGCAGCCTGAACAACAGCAACTAGCAGCCATATGCAGCGGCGGCAGCAGAACGTATAGTGGTGCAGTAACATAGCAACGCAGCAACAGGGTTGAGCAATAGCAGCGCGGGCATCAGCTGCCGCTAAGCAGCAAGCAAGGCAGCAACGAAGCAGCCTGAACAACAGCAACTAGCAGCCATATGCAGCGGCGGCAGCAGAACGTAGCACAGCGGCGACAGAGCAAAGTAGCAGTGGAGCAGAGCAACAGAAGCAACGGCAGAAGACGCGACGCGTGGCAAAGCAAGATGCAGCACAGGCGAGCATAGCCGGTCTAGTTCGAACTCCCGCACCATGGCATGTCAGATGGGGGTGGTAGTGGTGGCTGGGGTGGCCGAAGGCAAGCGCAACGTTGACAATGGCGGCTGCCGGAGTTCGGGCGTGCCCGGACTCAGAGTTGCGGGGCACGGGGAGATGGTTTGGTGAGTGTCACGAGTTCCTAGAGAGCCAAGGAGCTCGCTGCAGAGCTCGGACGCAAGCTGTGCTTGCCGTAGCCACGGTGACGAGGCGAAAAGCGGCGACAGGATTCGGCATACGATGGAGACTAGCGCTAGAGGACGAGCACGAGCAAGCTAGCAGAGGGGATTTATGACGGAGCTCACCTAGGAGCTCAAGGAGGCTCGTTGAGTGAACGGGAGCAGCAGGGGTCGATGGATTTGGCGACGAACGCCAGCGACAGCAGAGGAGGACTCGGTCGATCCCGACGCGGTGGGAATCTTCTACTCAAGCTCAGGGTCGGAGAGGAAGAAGCGGGCGGTGGCGGTGCTTCCAGGCATAGTCCTAGGCGGGGGGAGGGGGGGGAGGTCGCTGTCCGCATGGGTGAGGATGACCATGGCGACGGAGGTCTTGGGTCATCGTGGGGAAGAAGAAGCGGTGTGGGCGGAGGGGGAAAGTGGAGGTAGGGTTCGACCACGGGATCAGGGGGTCTTATACGGCGTGGGGCACCACCGGATGGCTGCCGCGTGCGGCATCCCCGCCACGGACGGCACACCAGCGTCCACCACACCCTGATGAACAGGGTTGATGACGACCTGGTGATGTGCTGGGCCTGGCACTGTGCATGTTGGGCCATGTACACTGGTTTCCTTTTTTTTATCCTTTTTTATGTTATTTCTTTTCTGTTTTATTAGTCTCCTTTTATTTTAGTTTTTTATTTTGTACCTAACTTAGTACTAAAATTAAGTCCACTGCCACGAACTGTTGAACTCCAAAATAAATTAGTTTAAAATTTTATAAACTATAACTAATTGCTTTTGCTGCTGTTTTATTTATCCAAGAGCATTTAATTATTTTATAAAAATGTGGTCTCTCCACCCCAATTACCTATGCAATATTTGGTTCACTCCGAACATTTTATTTATAATATTTGAAAACTTTTATTGTTTACTTGAATTTGAATTTGAATCGGTTTTGAACTAACGCGAGATTAGCACAGTAATTGAAGTGACGTGGCATAATTAGCAGAGGGTTACGGTAGCTTAATTATCTGGGCGTCACAGTAGAGCGCAGAATTAATTATCGCACTGGAGTGTCCATCATCACCCTTCTTTGTAACTTTGACCTCATCACCCAAGGGTAAACTTATGACTGAAGTCATTCCACACACTTCGTTTTTACAAAGCTTTTTGCCAATGAACGCCCATGATTTGTCCCTCTTCTAGCCGACGCGTGGCCAAACTAGCCGGGTGGGAAGGTTGCGCAGTAAAAAGCGCGGTAGCGCGGGAACAGGCTCTTCGAGCCCACGCCTGGGGTGCGGTGTTGTCATGCGTGCATTGGATTCTAGAATCCTCCGTTATGAACGTCGTGACAAGATGTGACGATTACAGCCTGGCCAGCCCCCATTTATTACCACGGCCATTTAAACTACCCTTGTGTCTCTTTAACCCTCCGATCACGCCCCACCATTGCAGCACACCCACCACGAGAAATTCTTAGAGGGTATCATGCGCGGCTCCAATGGCGCTCTGAGCGGCTGCCGACGACGAGCAGCAGTTCACCTTGCGTGCCGTGGTGGAAACCCATAGAAGGTTCATGGACCTCTCGGTGGTGTACTCCAATGACCCAGTCTGGGGGTAGCACTCCATCCACATCATGGAGCTATTGCTTGCCGAGGAGAAGTACAAGGTGATTGGCTTCGACCTTGAGTACACCCGCGCTCGTGTCGGGTCCGTCTCAAGGTCACCATTGCCCAGATGTGCGTGCGCCACCACGTCCTCATCTACCAATATTGCCTGGCCGCAAGGCCTTGCGAGCGTTTCACCAGGTTTGTCAACAGCCCCCACTACATGTTCGCTATGGTGGACATCACCAACGATGTAAAGGCGCTCGATAATTCGGGCATCGCCTGCCAGAATCTTGTCGACATCCAGGGCCAATACAAGATCAGGGGCAGCAAGGAGCATGAGAAGGACTCATTGGTTCACCTCGTCGAGGCCATCAGCGACCCCTACTACAGAAACATGAAGGATTCGTGCAACAAGGACAAGTGTGCCTCGCACTCAGCCTAGATGGAGAAACTCAACAAAGATCACGTCGTGTACGCGGCCAAGCAGGCGTACACGAGCTATGACATGTATAGGCGGGTCGTTGACTTGAGGAAGTCCCTCCTTCCCCAAAACGGCCAGGGATCCAGCCGGAAGCAGAGCAATGGCAAGCATCATCGCAACAATAAGTAGATGATTAGATCCTCATTTCTCCTACGTTAGTATGCATGTAATTGCTTTCTTTGATGTGTGGAAATGTTATGTGTGTTGTCACTTGTGTAATTTTATGCTTAATTTGGTTATCCAATGCTATATTTTTAAGTATATATGTTGATGCTGCAGATAGAGCGTAGATGTTGTGCAGAGAAAGAAAATCACATCGCACACACACTAAACAATGGAACCCGTCGATGATGTTTTCATTAATCACTCACAAATTGTATACCAGCAATCGTTTGCTCACAACACACATGACTTGTTAGCAGTAATTGTCTGTGTTGTTACCGGTCATTGCACAAGTCTCCGATTACAGACATGTTTGCCTCGTATCACACACATCTTGTTCATTTAAACCGTTTCTGTTCTCATGTCTCAACGCCAGCAATTCATCCGAGTGAAACGCATGCGGTATATCGCACACACCTTTGATCTGGCTCACCGTTTCTTTTGTGTTGCCTAATCACAAACAGTTCATCCGAGTGAACCGTATGCTCTGTATCGCACACGCCTTCATCTGGCAGCCCGTTTCTTTTGTTCCTCCTCATCGCAAAAAGTTCATTGAACTGAACCGCATGCCCTTCATCGCACACGCAAATAAAACCTGAACCGTTTTTGATGCATCCATCATCACAAACATTTTATACATTTCTGATGGTTTTCTTATAGCACCGTTTGCGATTATTGCATCGCACATAGGTTCTAGAAGGGTCTCTGATCGTAGTGTCGCGTTAGCAGTATCCTATAGTAGTGCTTACTAGTACTTCCAGTATGTGCAAAACATGTATAATTCCAATGGCACGCTACACAGTGTCTCTCTTTTAGTTCACGAAGACACGTGGCACATGTCGAGGCGTTGTAGTGACCTCCTTGTGTGGATTCATCATAGTAACGTGCTGCTGATTCCAGAAGAATGTACTTGTCCTCTCTCATGCACACAGGAAGTACATGCATGAACCGAAGATGTGCACGCACACACTCATTCCCTCGCACACACACGCGGGTACACGGTGGGACACAGTTTTGTACAAAGATCCACCCCATGTGATAATTTGACGCGTGTAAAGTCCTTCACTTTATTGATGGTGAATTAATACAACGCTACTCCATTGCATGCATGTGAGTTGTTAAATCATGGGTTGCTACTTCCATTGGTCTCCTTCGTATTCTGAGCCAATTTTTTACCATATTTTTAAGTAACATGGTATTTATGCATGTCATAAAAGTGGCACAAAAAAGAGGCCATAAACAAGGACGCAATCAACATGATCAATTTTTGCCACAACTACTATTTGTGGCCTTTGTACTTAAATATGGACGGAGTGGTTTAGTTCTTTATCTTTGCCTCGTAGGGCTCTCCCAGTGCCTAGACTTGCCTCCCACCTCACTCACCGGATCCCTCCATGGAGGATCCAGCCATGGATAATCCCTTAAATCACAGGATCCCGCGGGCTTCCCTCTCGCTGCGGCCCACAGCACTGCCACCTTTGAGCGAAACCCACATGTGTTTTAGAGGGGATCCATTGCTCTAGAATCACAAATCGGTGGAGCCAGAGGACATGCCAGGGCTGCGTTTCAGGTGGTGGGCAGCAAGGGAAAATCGGATCGAGGAAGCATCACATCGATTGGAGAGATGTTCGAAGGAGCTGCGCCAGGCGCAGCACAAGTCGGAGGCGTACCAGGGGAGAGATGCTGAGGGATGTCAGCATCTGGCAGCGTCGCGTTGATTTCGAGCTAGGTTCAGCATTGAAGGCTGATTACAGGAGTGCACCAGCCGATTCTTCTAGAGGTCGAAGGGCTCGCCTACAACGAGGCCTATATGAAGCATGACTCTTCTGTCGTTCGTAAAGTCTACATGGTGCAGGCTCTGGCTCAGATGAAGTGCCACCGACTACCCTCAGGACTTAACAGGTAAGATCTGACCAGATAAATCTTACCAATACCACTTGCAACGGCTATGATTTGTACGGTTGATGTATTAAGAAAGTTCATGCCTTGTTTATTTCACTACTGCACACTGTGTGATGTTCAAATATTACCGTGTCCAGCTCAATTTTACCAATACCAACAATAAACTTACAATACATGACTTAGGATATCACTAGAGATGCTGCCCATTTGCTATTTTTAGTGGATGCTAACCCTGTTGTACTTAACATGCCTGTCTGTGTACTTACATAGGGTCATAACGGTCGCTGCTGTTGTTCGCCGTCGAGGCTAGCTGCATCCCATGTCTTATAGTATTTCACATCGTTTGTGAAATTCCATTTTAATTTCTACTATTTACTAGTTGCCTGTAGGCAGACATGTCGGTGGCACTGATCCATACTTCGACCCGGAGGAATAGCTCGCCTCCGCCGTCCCTGACTTTGAGCGGGCTCTGGCCAAGATGAAGTACCCCAGCAACTACCTCTCAGGACTTACCAGTATGTACAGTACAATCTTACCAATACCAGTCGCAATTAATGGCTATGTTTTGTACGGTCGATGTATTAAGCATGTTCTAGTAAACATGCCTAACACGTTTTAGCTACTTTCCCTTACCTTTTTATAGACATTTGGGCCATTCTCTGCTCTGGCAACACCTGCCTTGTGATGTTTAACTATGCCAATTGCATTTTTATCAGTACCGGATTCAATGGCTATTATGTCTGTTGCAATTAACAGTTGAATCCATTTTTAAAGAGTTGTATTTCAATGGCTAGAAACTTACAAAACATGACTTAGGATGCTGTTAAGACTATTGCAATTAACAGTTGTATCCATTTTTTTAATCTATGCCTTTGCTACCATGCTACTCTCAGCAATGAAGATATACAAGAGATCCTGCCCATTTGCTATTTTTGGTGGATGCTAACCCTGTTATACTTAACATGCCTTTCCATGTACTTACGCAGGGTCATAACAACCAATGCTGTTGTTTGCCATTGAGGTTAGCTACATCCCATGTCTTACAATATTTCATATCATTTCTGCAATTGCAGTTTAACTTCTACCATTTATTGGTTGCCTGTAGGTACACATGTTAGTGGCACTGATTCATGCTTCGACCTGGAGGAACAGCTTTCCTCTGCCGCCGCTGACTTTGGTCAGGCTCTGGCAAAGATGAAGTGCCCCAGCAACTACCTCTCGGGACTTACCAAGTGTGTCCTCACCAGTTCAATCTTACCAATACCTATTGTAATTAATGCCTATATTTTGTATGGTAGATGTATTAAGCATGTTGTAGTAAACATGCCTAACAAGTTTTAGATATTTTCCCTACCTTTTCATAGACAACTGGGCCATTATCTGCTCTGGAAGCACCTGCTTTGTGATGTTTATCTCTGCCAATTGCATTTTTATCAGTACCAGTTTCGATGGCCATTAAGCTTGTTGCAATTAACAGTTGTATCAATTTTTAAAGAGTTGTATTTCAATGGCTACAAACTTACAAAACATGAATTAGGATGTTGTTAAGCCTGTTGCAATTAATAGTTTTATCCATTTTTTAACCCGTCCCTTTCCTACCGTGCTACTCTTCCCCAATGAAGATATCACTACAGATGCTGCCGTTTTATTACCATTTGTTTTTTTGGTGGATGTTAAGCCTCTTGTAGTTAACATTGGCTTTCCACGTACTTACATAGGGCTAAGATGGGCGATGATGTTTTTTGCCATCGAGGTTAGCTGCATCCCATGTTTTATACACCATCTATTCCTAAATATAAGTATTTTTGGAGATTCCAATATAGACTACATAAGGAGCAAAATGAGTGAATCTAGATTCTAATCTAAACTATATCTATAATTCTATATACATCCGTATGTAGTTCATATTGGAATCTCTAAAAAAATACTTGTACTTAGGAACATAGGTAGTTGTATTTTACATCACTTGTGGAATATCAGTTTAGCTTCTAACATTTACCGGTTGCTTGTAGGTACATATATGAGCATTGCTGATCCAAGCTTCGATTCCTTTTGCGTATGGGGCAATGAGATATTCATGAACAAGTGTCAAGTGAGGAAACTAACAAAGATTGTTAGGTGAAAGAAACATGTGATTGGAATTAAGATCTTTATTTACACTTTGTCCAAGAAAATAGTGAACTTTAGGATGGGAAGTAATGCGTTTCCTTTTGCCTATGACCACAACAAGTTACTTTATCAGAACTTAGTATCTGATATTTTTCTCTTTTCAGTGGTTTCCGGAGCTATTTACTAATGATTACCTAGCAAACTACCCAACCGGAGTGGAGACAACTAAGGTTAATGTATATAATTCATGCTACCATGATAATGCTCTAGATGTCTTCCTGAAGGCGGTGAAGGATGGGTGGGAAATCGTCACGAGGGGTTGGACAAAAGTGGTTCGTGCCTATGGCATGCAGGAAGGCACTTTATGGGCATTCCGCTTCTTCAACACGATTGACAGTCAAAATAATTTACACCTTTCTCGTCACCTTTACCGCCTTTATATATTGTGGTTCATCATAGTTAATTGCTGTCTAATCCTGTAATTACTGAACATATTATACTAGCAATTTTTTATGGTTTCGTTGTTGAACCATTATGCTGAGAACTTGAATTGCACGTTTCAAATTCCAAAACTTCCAATTCGAATAATAAATTACAGGAAAAAATTAAAAATATAGAGGAGATAATAAAATAATGTGCACACGGTTAGAAAGAAAAACAGTGTGTGCGATGTAAAAAGAGAACAGGCAGTCATGGAACTTTACAAACGGTTCTGGCGGTAAAAGAGTTTGTGATGGATAGCCCAATGCTACACAGTTTTATTCATCAAATCGTGTGTGATGTAGTTGATAAAAACAAACAGTTAACCAACGCAGAGCGTGTGTGATAGTTACTCCTTTCACACACGAGCCTATACATAAAACTATGTGGGATGTTACATACGAACGGAAGCGTTTTCCCTAGATTGACTGTGTGTGATGTAAATAAGAACAGAAACGTATTCCTTGGATTGACTGTGTTGGATATACATAAGAAAGGAAATGTTTTTCTGGGACTCATCGTGTGGGATGTAAATACTAACAGAGATGATTGGGTTTTGATGCCTCGCCCGATCGCACACAAACTCATTTTGCCCCAGCCTGTGTCCCAGGAGGGCTTATCCCCGATGGTTTCTACGTCGTGTGGGAAGGACCCCCCTATCACCCACACTCACTTGGCGACGGTTCCAAATGCCGTCGCGGAAAGGGGTTCAAAACCGTTTGTATAGCACCTCATTGTACCAGTGATATGATCAAATTATATTAGCATTGTTGACAGATTGCACTAGCGAAAGTATGGACCCTAGGCCTCATTTTCAAGAATTACAGTACCGTTTTTGCTCACTTTTGTTACTTGCTACCTTGCTGTTTTTTATTGTTCCCATTACGAAAATTAATATCTACTATCCATATTACACGTGTATCACCATCTCTTCGCCGAGCTAGTGCACCTATACAAATTACCATTGTATTTGGTGTGTTGGGGACACAAGAGACTTTTTATTATTTGGTTGCAGGGTTGTTTGAGAGAGACCATCTTTATCCCACGCCTCCTACGGATTGATAAACCTTAGGTCACCCACTTGAAGGAAAATTGCTACTGTCCTACAAAACTCTACAAGAATAAAGTTGTGTAGCAGACATCAAGCTCTTTTCTGGCGCTGTTGCCGGGGAGGTGAGTGCATTAAGGTATATCTTTAGATCTTGCAATTGAATCTTTTAGTTTCTTGTTTTATCACTAGTTTGGTTTATAAAAAGAAAACTACAAAAAAATGGAATTGAGGTTACATCATATTATTCATCTTTATAATGTCTTTCGTGAAAATGATGGAAAGGAAAATTGTGCTCAATTGATAGAAGAAGAATTCTATAAAATGTTTGAAAACAAATCTTAGAATGATGAACATGATTGCAATATTGTTGGTATGGACACTTTGAACATCCATGATGCTAATGATATGCAAAGCCATAATCTTGGGGATGTTATGTTTGATGAAGATGATATTTTTAGTCCCCTGAGTTTTGATGAGAAATTTTATTATGATGAAAGCATGCCTCCTATTTATGATGATTATATTGATGAAAGTGGATTTGGAGAGGTGATGACTTTACTTAGTGATGAATCCACTATTTCAGAAGAGGTTCCAATTGACTATGATAAAAAAGTTGCTAGCTATGATGATTATGGTGATGACATGTATGCTATATTGAATAATGATAACCATAAAGCTTGTCATCATGATTTTAATTTTCAATATCATGATAGTTATTTGTTGAGTTTGCTCCCACTACTATTGTTGAGAATAAATTTGCTTATGTGGAGAGTAACAAAATGTCTATGCTTATGCATCATGAAAAGAATGATTTATGTGATAGTTATATTATTGAATTCATTAATGATGCTACTAAAATTATTATGAGAGAGGAACATATGCTTTTACCTATTTCAATAATATCAAGTCTCCTCTCTTTATGTTAAAAGTTTTGAAGTAGCACTTGTTTTGCCTTCCTATGGTAGTTGATTCTGGTTCCCATAAATTGTTTGCTCACAAAATCCCTATGCATAGGAAGTGGGTTAGACTTAAATTTGCTCTTGTTATGTTTCAATTCTTTAATTTTATGTGAGCATCATTAAAATCATCATGCCTAGCTAAAAAGGTATTAAAGAAAAGCACTTGTTGGGAGACAACCTAACATCTACTCCTAATGTTTTTTTGTGTTCATGTTGTTAGGCTACTGTAGTACTCATGTTTTATAGCTTTTGTTTCAATAAAGTGCCAAGTAAAACCTTTGGGATAGTGTGGATGATAGTTGACTTGATTCTGTGCAAAAACAGAAACTTTTGCGCCCAGTAAATAAATTTTGAGTTTTTACAGAAGTGTGATAAAATCCTGATTCGTTCTGTACAAGATATTTCCCAGGTTTCCCTAATTTTCCAGAAGTTTTGGAGTAGCAGAAACTTTTGCGCCCAGTTTTTTGTCCATATCATTACAAACTGTTCTGTTTTTGACACATTCTATTTTCAATGCATAGTTTGCTTGTTTACTAGTTTCTATGGCTTATATTGCTCAATATAAATTATGGAAATTATAAGGTATAGTAGGCATTGTGTGACGAACAATTATGGAAATTATAAGGTATAGTAGGCATTGTGTGAGAACAATTATGGAAATTATAAGGTACAGTACCAAAGTGAATGATTTGCTCTATCATACTAACCTATCCGACGAAGTTCCGTTAAGTTTTGTGTGATTGAAGTTTTCAAGTTTTGGGTGAGATAATGATATGATGAGAATAAGGAATGATAAGACCCTAAGCTTGGGGATGCCCAAGGCACCCCAAGGTAATATTCAAGAAGATCCAAGCAACTAAGCTTGGGGATGCCCCGGAAGGCATCCCCTCTTTCGTCTCCAACATTATCGGTAACCTCACTCGCAGCTACATTTTTATTTGTCACATGATATGTGTTTTCCTTGGAGCGTCATTTTATTTTGCTTTCTTTTCCTTGCTGTTATCTAGAATAAAATGTTGAAACTTTTTGCACAATAAGCTCTTATAAATTTTCTACTGTGTGGTATATTTTTAGAATTTTTTGGAGTTACAAAAGTATGATTGTTCTTGCATTCTTTACAGACTGTACTGTTTTGGCAGATTGCTATTATGGTTGCATTGTTTGCATATGTTTGCTTGTTTAATGATTCTATTTGCGGATAGCAGTATTAAATATGCAAAGGTATTTAGTATGCAATGTTAAATAATAATTTTATTGATTTTCTACAGTCGAGAATGATAAGGTTTTGCACTAATGTATCTCATGAGTTCTTGTTCAGTTTTGTGTGGATGAAGTTTTTAAGATTTAGGGAAACCGTGATATAGAAGTAATTAAGGAGACACAAAAACTCAAGCTTGGGGATGCCCAAGGCATCCCAATAAAACATTTCAAGAAGTCTGAAGCATCTAAGCTTGGGGATGCCCCAGTAGGCATCCCACTTTTGTTCATCAACAATTATCGGTTATTATCGGTTGAGCCTAAGTTTTTGCTTCTTCACATGAGTTGTGCTATTCTTGGAATGTCATTTTATTTTATTTTGCTTGGGCTTTAAATAAAATACTTAGATCTGGAAGTTTTTAAATAAGAGAGAGTCCTCACATAGCTACTTATTTACTTAACTACTCACTTGATCTTCACTTATATATTTTTGGAGTAGTTTGTCTTTTCCTCTAGTGCTTCACTTATATATTTTTGAGCACGTTGTTGTCGGTGCATAAAAGGAGGGGTCCTATTTTGTACGCCTTTACTTGTGCGCGGGCAGTTGGAGCTGCGCCTGCAGCCACACCTAGCGGGGCAGAAGAAGTAAGCAAGGTCAGAAGACAACCAGAACAACGCCAACGCCAGAAACACGAAGAGCAGAGGGGCGAGGTGGACTCCCCCAGCAAGGCCCTTGCCGGGAGGCCTTCGCAGCCTCGGCAAGAACCTTGCCGGGGCAACTTGCAAAACGCCAACATCGCAGCCACCCTTCAGCCTGTGAGTTCCGACGCCATCGACAGCATTGGGACCGAGGCTCGGGAGGCACCTCCTTGGTGGCATGCAAATCTTTGTGGAAACCAGAAACACAAGACTAGATGTCTCCCAGAAGACGAGATCCTTGGCAAGATCCTTGCCAAATATACCAACAAGACCCCCGACAAGACCCTTGACGGGGACGACCAAGATGCCACAACGCAAGACCCTTGCAGGGCCCCCAGCAAGACTCTTGCCGAAAACATCGGCTGAGCTGCAGCCAGGCCCACGTCTGCCAAGACTCCACTACTATTCCCCTGCAGCTGCCACCCCCCCAGCCGCGCAGGCG
>NW_024118190.1:0-10855 GCF_003073215.2 Triticum urartu | reverse complement strand
AAAACTTTTGGTCTTTCTCTTATTAAATAGATACTTTTGTACCTAAAAATGATTTTTGGAACAAATAAATAGCAAATTGTGCGATGGGGGTAGTTCAAATTTGACCTGTTTCCTGCTAAATCGGCAAAAATTTGTCAATTTGATGGGAGGTTGATGAAAAGTTTTTAACACACAATCATCTGGTTAATTGGACATAAATATGGTCTAATATTTTTGAAAAATGAAATGGTGCCATTTTGTAGTAAATATTTGATATATTCTTTACATTGATGAGAAAATATATAAGAGAAACTAAAGCAGAAATACAATTACATGCGCTTAATTCTGATTGGTGGAGACGTTTGTGCCATAGATCGATGACATGGCACATATCGATCCATCCATCTCCTCATCCCACATCCATCCATCCATCCACCCACCCATTCCCCACCGCAAACCCCTACCCGTCTCCACCCCACCGCAAACCCCTCCTCCCTTCCCCTTCCAGATCGCCGCCGCCGCCGCCTCCCTATCAGCTCCACCGGCGAGCCCTTCCTCACCGCATCGCCACCCCCACGCCCATCCATGGCATCCCCCGCGCCCTTCCATCAGCATCCATGGCCTCCCCCACGCCCTTCCTCACCGCATCGCCACCCCAACCCCCTCCCTTCCTCTCCCCGACGCCCCCTCGCTCCAGACCTTCATCCTCTCCGGCCAGACCAACCGGCCGCGGCCCCTACCCTAGGCAGGGAGGGCGGATCGCCGCTGCGCGGGCGCACAGGAAGGGGCGGCGACGGAAGCGCATCCCCAAGATCTAGCCCGCCAAGCACCGTGTCGAAGTCTCTCCTTCGACGAGCTCTATGTGCGGGTGTGCGGAGGCGCTCGTGAGGGCGGTGGTGGCCTTCTTCGACACCTTCCTCGTCGACTGCTTCCTCTTCTGGTTCGGCCGCCACCCCGGCCCCGACAGCCCCGCCTCCACCCACCGGGTAAGCCAACCCTACCTCTCCCTCTCCCTCTCCCTCGCGTCCGGCTCCTCTGTTCCTTCGTTCTTCGATCCCAGGCGGTGATGTTTTTATTTTTTGGTGCGTTCATGTGTGTGCAGGATCCGCTCGTGCCCAAGGACTGGACAGGGGAGGCGCTCCCGGCCTCGGACGAAGAGAAAGGTGCCCTGGATTTCTCGGTCAGATTTGTGATTTCGCGGTATTGGTTTGGTGTGATGTGTACCTGTGGTTGACCTCTCTGCCACTGGATGGATGTCTGTGTGGTGTTGTTTCAGGTTTTGTAGAGAGCACATTGTCGAACCAGCAGTTGGCAGATGGCGATGACACAGATGAGTAGCTTAGGCGAGAGGTACGCCTACCAGAGCACCGTTAAACGAATTTCTGTTACTTTTTCAGTCACATGTGTGAGGAACGGCTGTGTTGTGCGGTTATTGTTACTGTCAGGTTGTAGCTCTAGGTCTATTGTGCTATGGCTGACCTCTCTACCGCTGGTTGGACGTCCGCGTGGTACTGTTTCAAGTTTTGCAGAGAGCACATGCTCGAATGAACAGTGTGTGTGGAACAGATTCTTGTCTTAATTATCTTCTTGTGGGAGTATGAACTTGCTTGTAGTATCTTGGAGTATCAACTTGGAGCATCTGGTTAGAGTAGCATCTTGCAACACATTCGATTACTCCAGTACTGATAGTTAAAGTGGCATCTTGCAAAATGGAGTAGTTAGAGTAGCATCTTCGATTAACTAAATTAATGATAACTGTTGTTAAGTTGGGACTTGCAAGCAGTAGTTCCCTCTTCATATCTCTTCTTGCTTGCAGTAGTTTAATTTATGATTTGTCTTTGGTGGAGTATTTCTTGAACTGTGTTGTATTCCTGTGACTAAATAGTGAATCCAGTTACAACAAAGCATGACAATTACAATAAAGCTCCCTGTAACCTTTTGTTTCATTGGTCAAACACGATAGCAGCGATGCCGAGGGAGCTCCAGCACGTACACTCTCATGCTTACTTAGATTAGAAGCATTTTGTACAAGACAAACTACTATATGCTAGTCTTACTTACACTGTGTGTGTTGGGCACTCTACTTTAATTTTCTAGCATGTTAAATTTAACATTTTAATATATTTGTTTGAAACAATAGTCTAGCATAACATATTTACTTCATTTTTTAAAACAGATAATACATATTGAATTATTCATATTAATCTAAAATAATGACCAAATAACTACATGACAGTGGATTAGTAGCATGCATGTGTGACTTAGTTTTTGGTGTGTTTTGCTTGCAGGTCATTGTGGTGAAGGCCGTCACGGGAAGGCGTGGGGGATTTGGCAAAAGGACGATGATCGAGTCTATGCTCTCTCCTCAATGGAAAGACCTATTTTCTCTGATGATTGTTTTGAAGTGGCAGACCATGTGAACAACCTGGGCACCATCGCGGGCTCGGGCACCAAGGAGTTCATGGAGGTGCTGCAGGGCTGGGGCCGTGGCTGCACCAACAGGTAACCAAATCGGCCTCCCTGTGATAATTATTGCTGTAGCGCTGGTTTTAGTGTAAATAGGCTATTGGACTGATGAACAAAAGTCACGAGACCCTACAGCCTAATGACTGTGTAGAAGCAGAGTGGTTGGATTCATGTGTACTAGTAGCATCTAAACCCTGCAGACTAAATCATTAGGCACACTGTACCGCACACACTAGTTAATGTTCTGTCTTTTTGAGAACATTTTGTATCTGTTGTCTAGTTCTATCCGGTGATACTCGATTAGGGCCCCATGTGTTTGAACAACTAGTCAAGTAACATGGGTCCCTACTGGTGGTACAGCATCAAGTTTGGAAGCAGCTGGAGTGAATGTCACAAAAGTTGAACATCTTACACATTTTCCTGAAATGGTATAGCTTAGTTTGTTTTTTAGCTACTGCAGCATTTCTTGAAATGAATTTTATTCTAAGCATTTTTGTCATACTCAATAAGCTAGTTCCTGAATCAGATTTGTTAATGAAATGTTTCTTTAGCATGCTATAGTTAATTAGTTGGCAAGTGTGATGTCCATTCGCCTTATTCCGTCGCCTGATTCCAAACACCTCCTCTGTTTTTTGCAAGTCTGGCAGAACCGCCGTGTTGACAAAGAAGGTGGTGACCGCGGCGGCGAGCGGCGCGAGTTGGTGGCTGCGAGACTGGATGACACGGCTCATATATGTGCTTCTGACTAATCCAGCTTCTTTTGGTCCAGCTGGGCATTACTTTGAGTTCATATATGTGCTTGTCACTCCATAGGTTATAGTGATTCCCTCTGTTTCCTTATATGTTCTTGTAGTTTGGTTGCTTTCCTATTCATGCATGTTTGTACAGCTATATATAGTTTTGCTGTGAATCTGTCGTGCATGTATTGAAATGCAGGAAATATTGAATACATGTTCACTCTCAGTTGGGATATTGAATTGTACATAGTTATGTGATTCATGTCTGCTTCTTATCTTATTAAGTGATTATCTTTATGTCCTTGCTACCAGTAGGATGGTCAATAGCTTGTTTTGTAGTTCTCTACTTTATGCAAATAGCTTCCTGTAGCATGTTTCTACTATCTGTGTGATGCTGAACAATATGCTCTTAATCTGTTGCTATATTCTCACCAAATGCACAATTTATTTTCTTAGACCTACCGTTAAACAAAGTCTTAACTTGTATCATTTTTTCTTAAAAATAAGCATAGAATTGCTGACTCTTATGTTATATGATCAGCTTACTCCTGCTTCAACAACTGTACTAATTCCTGACTGTTGCATGTAAGGAGTAAAATAGTTTACTTGAGTGATATCCACTAGTTCACTATCTTAGAGCACCTTTTTAGCATTGGGGGCTCCTAATAGTATTTTAGACTTATCATATCCTCTCTGGCGCGATGGCAGGAGCGCATGGTAGAGTACTAAATGGACAAGTATCTGCAACGTTCAGCGTTAAAGATGATGCTTACCAGATGTTCTACAGCAGCCCCATCCATATCATCGGCATGAAGTTCGGTATCTACTCGTCCTAAAATTGATGGCTGAAGCTTGATGCATGTATAATGTGACACACACAGTAGGATATCTGAATAATTTTGACATGTTTGCTCTGTTATCTAGCAGTAGGTTGATACTTGTCATTTGCCCTTTCCAAATATATCTCAGTTTTGTTGTTATGAGAATGTTATATGCATGGTTTCTTATTAGATCTCAAATTCTGCAGCTATGTTTCATGGTTAGGATAATGTTATATGCACGGCTACACTTGATTATGTTCCCTAACTTTTCTGATTTATAACTCGCAGATTTTGGCCTTCATTCGTTAAAAGTTTGTGTACAAGGAACTCCAGGAGTAGAATCCTAAAGAGAACTCGCACCCAACAATGTGCTTTAGCTCTCTGGAGCTGGACATGTTAATATTTAGCTGTATTCTATATTTCAATACCTGATTTGTACTGCCATGATTGTAAACTACCTGCCATTATTTGGCTGTTGTTTGAAAATTTATGTGTTATTGGCTCTGTTTGAATCAAGTTATTGGTTGTTGCACAAATAGAGAACTGACGTGTGGCACCTAAACAACACACCTGGTCCCATTTCACTAGTGGAAAGAAACAAAAGAAAATTGACAAGTGGGACCTAATTGGATGAGCAAAAGAAAACAAAAGAAAACACACCTGGTCCAAAATGGATTGTAAAAAGGCCCAAATAAGAATGGAAGCAAAAAGGCCGAAGGCGTAGAAAATAAAAAGGCTGCAATGTTGGGCTTGGCCCATGAAGCCGATCAAAAATTGATAGAAAAATACAGTAAAAAGGCCGAATTGTTGGGCTAGGCCCATGTAGAAAATCGAATTGGACCGGGCTGAATCTTGTGCCACGTCAGATTGCCACGCTGGATGCCTACGTGGCCTGGGGAGGTTGCTAGTGGCCAAAACGCCACAGTAGACGTATTTTGGTCATAAACGTCTACGACCATTCCAGAAGAAAGGTCGCTATAGTCAGTTTATGATGGCCAGCTTTTGACCTTATGTTTTTGGTCACAAAAAGGTCACAAATGGAAATTTGTGACCATATAGTGACCAATAGTGGTGGTCACAAGTTGACATATTTCTTGTAGTGTTCATCCGGACGAGCACCTCAGTAGAGAAAGTGGAAAACTGACTGTCATGATATAGCGTGAGACTGGTCAACCACTCGATGACTTATTGGAATCTTCGGGATTCCTCCGCATCAAAAAAGGGTCGTTTCGTGGTCAGGCATGTACACACCCCGAATCCGGATTAGTGTGGAGCCACCAAGGGCTATATAGTAGCCCCACTGTCAAACTCCTATGGCTAAGTGAAAGTGTTAAAGAATTATAGTCCGGTTGCCTAGTTCGCTGCACTATCACCTCCTTATTAGGACCAAGGCGTTGGATTAATGTGAATACGCGTCTTCTATGAACACCCCCGCATTATATGCGTGGGGGCTGAAGCCGACGACTGCAATCTTTCAGGTTATATACATGTATACATAAACGGCCACACAGGAGGCATCACAATACTTTCGGGCAAAAATATAAATACAACCTTGATAAATTCAATAAAACGTTGTTTTTACAATGGAGTACATGTTACTCAAACATAACATTCTTCGAGCACTAGGCCTCTATCGAACGAGCGCCTGCAAGAACTTCTTCAAAATAGTGCTCGGCAGCCACGCCGAACCCTGCGCTGCGACAGTGGTGGCATCCATCTCCGCCCAGTATGTTTTGACACAGGCAAGGGCCATCCGCGAGCCTTCTATGCACGCCGACCTCTTCATCGCATTAATGCGTGGCACCGCACCAAGGAACTGCTGCACCAAGCTAAAATAGCTGTTCGGTTTTGGCCTTTCTAGCCACAGATTATCCACGACAGACCTCATGGCGAGTCCGGACAATCTATTGAGTTCGGCCCATTCGGCAAGCTGATCAGTCAATGGAAGCGGACGCTTTGGAACGTTAAATTGTGAACAGAACAGCGTGTCCACTTCACGATATGTCTGATCTCGGAAGTATTCGGCCGCATCGACATCGCTCGCCGCCAAGTCCAGATATGCGTCAGCCGAACTCCATAGCCGATCCAGAGGGGCATACCGCGGATCGCCGAATTTCCTCCGCAGCATAAAGGGCTTCCCAGCCACAATGGAGGGGAAATGGAACGTCCGATTCTTCCCCTTGGTTATCCTCCCTCACGGAGGCGCTCGTTCCCTTGGTTGAAATAGGTAGCGGTGGAGGCCCGCTTTCGCCCCCTTTATTCTCCCCTTAGTCTTCCCTTGAGGGCACCGGGCAAAGTGCTGGCTCGAGCATCTTTTCCAGCACCAAATTGTCCAAGCCTTCGGGAAGGGGAGCCGAACACCAGATCATCTTTGCCTTTGTTATCCAGTCCTGGTCAAAGAGCGATTCTTCAGAATGATGTCATGATAAAAGAAAGACAGTGTGTTCGACTAGAGTATTACTTACTTGGGCCGCGGTGCGGTTGCTGGTTAGGACCACGTCCTCGGTGGTGTACTGACACTCTATTTGGGGCCGGAAGAACGACTTGTACATCTCCTCATGCGTCAGGCCGAGGAAATTCTGAATAGCGCGCGGTCCTTCTGGGTTGAATTCCCACAAGTGTAGGGGCCGGTGTTTGCAAGGCTGGACTCGATGAACCAGCATGACTTGCACTACCATAACCAAACTAAAATCTCCCTCGAAGAGATCTCGGATGCGGCTCTGCAATATGGGCACATCCTTGGCTGGACCCCAGCTCAGCCCCCTGCTGATCCATGACATCTGTTGTGGTGGAGGGCCTAAGCGAAAGACGGGGGAAGCTACCCACTTGGCACTTCTGGGAGCGGTGCCGTAGAACCACTCCCGTTGCCATAATCCGGACATCTCTGGAAAGGAACCCTTTGGCCACGGAGCTCCAGCGATCTTGCTTATTAATGCCCCTCCGCACGCTACTTGCTGCCCCTCAACCGTCTTCGGCTTCACATCAAAGGGCTTGAGCCACAGGCCAAAGTGAGGGGTAATGCGGAGGAAGGCCTCACACACGATAATAAATGCCGAGATGTGGAGAAAGGAATCTGGGGCTAGATCGTGGTCAAGCCCGTAATAGAACATCAAACCCCTTACGAAGGGATCCAGAGTGAGGCCTAGTCCTCGGAGGAAGTGGGAGATAAACACGACGTCTTCATTGGGTTCAGGAGTAGGGACGACCTGCCCTCGGGCAGGCAGTCGATGCGAGACTTCGGCGGGCAAGTATCTTGCCTCCCTCAACTTCTTGATATCCTCTTCCGTGACGGAGGAGGGCATCCACCGGCCCTGGAGGCTAGATCCGGACATGATTGAAGGTCCGAAGCACCTGACCTGGGCTTTGGGTGTTAGAACTCGAGGCGGGGGAAGGATTCAATTGAGCATGGGAGGAAAAAAGTAAAAGCCTTGACCCTTTATAAATAGGGTGAATATCAAGCGTCCTCCTCGTGGTCGTTTGGGACTTGCCTAAAATCTAGGAGTCCTAGGCGCGGTTGGGTTACCCACGCCCGTATTGATGAGAATCCCGTAATAAGGGGGACCTAATCTCTGCTTTGACAAGACGTGTCAAGAAACTGCCTCGCATTATGTTCGGGGCTGGAAAAACGGTTCGAATGATCACCGCGCCATGGCATGATGTCATGTTGCCAAAATGTGTCAGCAAATTAGATTTGTGGAAATATTATTCTCTCTACGGTGGTATGTGGAACTTATTTTGCAGGGTCGAACAATATCCTTTTATTCAAACTCTTCTGTGGTGTATCCAGAGGAGGAACCCGCCTTGTAATGCCGAAGACAACACTGCGCCGGACTCATCATCATTGAAGCCTAGTTCAGGGGCTACTGAGGTAGTCCTGGATTAGGGGGTCTCCGGACAGCTGGACTATATCCTTTGGCCGGACTGTTGGACTATGAAGATACAAGATTGAAGACTTCGTCTCGTGTCCGGATAGGACTCTACTTGGCGTGGAAGGCAAGCTAGGCAATACGGATATGTATATCTCCTCCTTTGTAACCGACCTTGTGTAACCCTAGCCCCTTCTGGTGTCTATATAAACCGGAGGGTTTTAGTCCGTAGGACAACATACAATCATACCATAGGCTAGCTTCTAGGGTTTAGCCTCTCCGATCTCGTGGTAGATCAACTCTTGTAATACCCATATCATCAAGAATAAATCAAGCAGGACGTAGGGTTTTACCTCCATCAAGAGGGCCCGAACCTGGGTAAAACATCGTGTCCCCTGCCTCCTGTTACCATCCGCCTTAGACGCACAGTTCGAGACCCCCTACCCGAGATCCGCCGGTTTTGACACCGACACACACCCTCAAACATAGGAGGCCTCATGGATGTAGCAAAACCACTCTGGTAAAGGGCTTATAATAAGGTTTTTGGACTGTTGGAAATATGATCAATTTAACAAATGATTTAATCCACAGAAATAGAAGATAAAGCATGACTATAATAACAGAGATAGAACAAATCATGCAATCTAACCGAGATTATGCAAATAGCTTCTAAAGTTGTGAATTCAAACACAACATGTTTAAAACAATAGCTAGAACAAGAAACTATAGCAAGATCTTGAACAATGGACAAATGAGCATGTACTGTGCAGCAAAGGAACCGTTCACGTTGGTGTTTTCGCCCATGTCGTCGAAGAGTTTATCGACGTCGTGGAAGAGATAGTCGCTGGGAAGTGATCATTGGTGTTTGTGGCGTCCCTGATGAAGAGTTCAATAGTCATGGAGAGCGCTCCCCAAAAAGCTAATCACCCTTCTACGCACCAACAAATCTCCTCCTCCAACTCATGAGGGGCATGCTATCTTGAAACATGCTTGTAGCTTGTCGTTTGGCAATATCTTGGTCATCATATTCAAACCATTGTCGTTGGTATGGATCTCCTCAAGTTTCAGCAACTTGGAACTTAGAACATCTCGAATGCAATGATACCCCACATCAATGTGCTTGGTTCGAGAGTGATAGCTTGAATTCTTGGCAAGATGAATAACACTTTGACTGTCACAAAACAAAACCTACTTCTCTTGCTTCGTGCTAAGCTCTTGCAAGAAGTTCTTCATCCATAACACTTCCTTGCCAGCGTCAACCGCTGCTATATACTCAACTTCTGTAGTTGATGTGGAAACACATTTCTCCAGTATTGATTGCCACGACACTACTCCCCCTGTGTAAGTCATCAGGTATCCGGATGTGGACTCCATATGAACCTTGTCAGCGGCATAATCTGCATCTGTATAGTCCTGCAATAAAGGTTCACCGCTTCCAAAGCATAAACAAGATGTAGAAGTTCCCTTGAGATACCTAAGAAGCCACTTCATAGCTCCCCAGTGAGCTTTATTTGGACTTTTCATGAATTGGAAAACTCTAACTGCATAGGCAATATGAGGTCTAGTGCATACCATGGCATACATCATACTGCCGACAACAGATTGGTATGTTACTTTCGTCATTTCTTCTTTCTCATTCTTTCTTTTAGGACATTGTTTGGGATTCAGTTTGTGATGGCCTGTCGGAGAAGACATAATAGATTTTGCATTTTTCATATAGAACCATTCAACTACCTTCTCAATGTATCTTTTCTTTGATCCATCACGGGAGATCATCATGCCAAGTATTTGCTTAGATGGTCCTAAATCCTTCATGGAAAATGATTTACTCAATGACGTCTTGAGGAGAGCAATCCTCTTTGTGCCATTTCCAACAATCAACATATCATCAACATACAACAAACAGACTAATGAAATCACCCTCGGGGTACCTCTTCATAAAGACGGAATGATCAGGTTGTGCTTTATGGTAACCGAGGGAGTCCTGGATTAGGGGGTCTCCGGATAGCCGGACTATATCCATTGGCCGGACTGTTAGACTATGAAGATACAAGATTGAAGACTTCGTCTCGTGTCCGGATGGGACTCTACTTGGCGTGGAAGGCAAGCTAGGCAATACGAATATGGATATCTCCTCCTTTTTAACCGACCTTGTGTAACCCTAACCCTCTCCAGTGTCTATATAAACCAAAGGGTTTTAGTCCGTAGGATAACAATCACAACATACAGTCATACCATAGGCTAGCTTCTAGGGTTTATCCTCTCTGATCTCGTGGTAGATCTTCTCTTGTACTACCCATATCATCAAGATCAATCAAGCAGGAAGTAGGGTATTACCTCCATAGAGAGGGCCCGAACCTGGGTAAAATATCGTGTCCCCTGCCTCCTATTACCATCCGGCCTAGACGCACAGTTCGGGACCCCCTACCCGAGATCCGCCGGTTTTGACACCGACATTGGTGCTTTCATTGAGAGTTCCGCTGTGCCGTCGCCACCAGGAAGGATGTCTCATCCCATCTTTAAAGACGGCACTGTTGCTGAGGGAGCTTTTGCTATCGGCCAAACTCTCCGGCTAGGTGGTTTTCTTATGACCGCCTGTTCGGCCGCTGCGCCGACGATGACTTCTCAGGTCATCGAATGCAATCTCCACGTTAACTCGGAACCCGCCGAGCAGTTAGATCCAATGGAGCTCTCTTCCCTGAATGAGCTCTTGGATCGCATCGCCGCCCTGGGAGTCGCTACAGACTACGATCAGATTGGGCCTAAACCCGATCTGACAGAGATCAACTCTCCCCAGGTCACCCATCATGTTGCAGTGGTGGAAGAACAATGCGGCAACCCTTCACCTATCTTAAGGATTAGGTATGTCCGGATTCCCGATCCCTCCAAGCCGGATACCCGCGGAGGGGAGGACATCACTCAAGGCCTGAACCTAGAATCAGGCAGCGGGCTAGATTTATCGGAAAACATCCAAGAATCCAAACTT
>NW_024118189.1:0-12517 GCF_003073215.2 Triticum urartu | reverse complement strand
GAACGCGCTATAGCTAAGTTAGCTATAGCGTGTTCCGGCAAAACGCGCTGCTGCTATTCCTTTCTGTTTTATAATATCAGTAGCGCTTTACCCTGAAAACTCGCTACTGCTAAGTCTAAGCATGTAAAAACTTCAAATATATACATTGGTTATCATTGATCTTTTTGTGTAGAATCTAAATAGTCAACATGAATCCTCACAATACCTGTATAGACACAGGTGAAGATTCATATTGCAGCCACAAATCCTACACATATAGTTCAATGAAGACCAAGTGCTCGAGATAGTTTGAGAAGTAACATATTTAAGGTGGTAAACACCTTATTCGCTTAGCAGTATGGGACTAAACTTAATTAGGTGCAATACTTAGCAGTAGCGTGTTTTGAAGAAAAATGTTGCTACTAAGTACTTTAGCAGTGGCGCGTCCTCGGAAGGGCGCTACTACTATATCTAGCCTTGGGGCAATGCCATGGCAAGTATAGTAGTAGCACTTGTTTCACCTAGACCGCTACTGCTACCGTGCTATTAGTAGTGCAGTTTTCTGAAGCTCGCTACTACTAATTAGCAGTAGCGTCTGTTTTTAGACTGCGCTGCTGCTAAGATTCTGTGTATATAGTTTTCCCTAGTAGTGCTAACACCATTACTAGTCATGTCATGCATCGATATGCATCTGTTTGCATTGTATTCATTATTTCTTCCCCCTCTTCTCTTCGATAGACTAGGAGACTGACGCCACTACTGGTGCCCCGACCGACTACGTTGTTGAAGACCCTGCTTGGCAGAGCAATCAGGCAAGCCCCCCCTTGCTCACCAGATATCGCCTATTCTTCTCTCTACTGCTTGCATTAGAGTAGTGTACCATGTTACTGCTTTTCGTTAATCCTATTCTGATGCATAGCTTGTCCTTGCTACCACTGTTGTTACCTTACCCGCAATCCTAAATGCTTACTGTAGGATGCTAGTATTCCATCAGTGGCCCTACATCCTTGTCCGTCTGCCATGCTATACAATCGGGCCGTGATCACTCGGGGGCTGATCACGGGTATATACTTTTATATATATATTATATGATACTTGTGGTGACAACAGTCGGGTCGGCTCGTAGAGTACCCGCGAGTGATTCACAGATTGGGTCCGAAAGGACGTTTGTCCTGACGGCCCTCGGAGTGAATCTTTGTGGCGAAGCGATAGGGTAGGTTGAGACCACCTAGGAGAGAGGTGGGCCTGGCCCTGGTCAGTATCCACGATTAATTCAATTAACACGCTTAACGAGATCTAGGTATTTGATCTGAGTTTGGCCATTGGCCTATACGCACTAACCAACTACGCGGGAACAGTTATGGGCACTCGACGTCGTGGTATCAGCCGAACTTTTCGTGACGTCAGCGACTGAGCGGCGCGCGCCAGATTGGACTGGAACGCCTGCTCTTGTATTAGGGTTTAGACCGGTGTGCTGACCTCTCTGTTGTGCCTAGGTAGGGCTGCGACGTGTTGATATTCTGAGGCCGGGCATGACCCAGGAAAGTGTGTCCGGCCAAAGGGGATCGAGCATGTTGGGAAATGTGGTGCACCCCTGCAGGGAAGTTTATCTATTCGAATAGTCGTGTCCCTCGGCAAAAGGACGACCCGGAGTTGTACCTTGACCTTATGACAACTAGAACTGGATACTTAATAAAACACACCCTTCCAAGTGCCAGATATAAATCGGTGATCGCTCTCTAACAGGGCGACGAGGAGAGGATCGTCGGGTAGGATTATGCTAAGCGATGACACTTGGTTAACTTACCATCTACTCTCTTCTACTGCTTCAAGATGGAGGCTGCCAGAAGCGTAGTCTTCGATAGGACTAGCTATCCCCCTCTTATTGTGGCATTCTGCAGTTCAGTCCATAGATACTACCCATTTCATTGATACCAATGCATATGTAGTGTAGATCCTTGCTTGCGAGTACTTTGGATGAGTACTCACGGTTGATTTGCCACTTCTCTTTCCTCCTTTCCCGGTTATTGTGATCATATGATGGAGTCCAGGAGCCAGAGGATCCCGAGGATGTTTCTATGTGGAGTTCTGCTTCTAGGAGTAGTTAGGAGGTCCCAGGCAGGAGGCCTCGCCTTTTCGATCGTTGCTACTTTTGTGCTAGCCTTCTTAAGGCAAACTTGTTTAACTTATGTCTGTACTCAGATATTGTTGCTTCCGCTGACTCTTGTGTATTCGAGCTATGTATTCGAGTCCTCGAGGCCCCTGGCTTGTAATATAAAGCTTGTATTATTTTTAATTTGTGTCTAGAGTTGTGTTGTGATATCTTCCCGTGAGTCCTTGATCTTGATCGTACACATTTGTGTGTATGGTTAGTGTACGGTCAAATCGAGGGCGTTACAAGTTGGGATCAGAGCCGACTGCCTGTAGGAATCCCCCTTCCACACTCCTTGGCTGAAGTTGAGTCTAGTCGATAAAAATTCTTTTACTAACTTGGTTGTGGGGCCCATGGGCCCACGTCACCATTGGGTGGTATTAGTATCTTTTATTCCTCATCTATACTCTGGGACTCTGATATCTCTTCTATTCGGGTTAAATGATTTTGCTAACTCTAACTCTAGGTTCTCGTAAATACTTTCTCCCGGAGATCCCCTTCATTCCAGATGATGGCCTGCTTCACCAGAAGATTCCGAAGATACTCTCTGTTATTCTCTAGAGACCTTGTGCCCACCACTTTTGCTATTCCCGACCACCAAAAAATTCTTATTGATAACTGCTTACACTTGTCGTTCTTACCTTTGTTCCCAGTTGCCCCTGTTATTACTTGATACCCTAAAATTTTCTTCGATAATTCAAGAATCCTTTGTGCCCACCGCTTTGCAGCTCCTTGTCGCAGAAATACCCCTACGGATAACCCCTCACACTTATCGAGGATTCATTCATCCCCAGTTGATCAGGTGTTTCACAAAATTCTTTGAATGCTATTCGGTCTTTTGAAAATCCTCAGCAGACTATTGCTCTTGAAATTCTTGCCTGCTTGCATTATAGTTAATTCCATATGTCTAGTAGTCTTCGTTGACATCCCTTGTCCTTTCCATTTTGAGCCTAATGAATTATTGTCTGTGAATGCACGCAATCATTAGTTGACCCTTATAAATTATCCTTCCGGCTCAGACGTCATTTTAAACATGAGCTGGATCTCGACCAATCAGATTGCCATCGATTGTACCCCTAAGGCTACTCTACTTATCCTTCCCTAATCAGAGCTTTGCTTTTGAACCCTTGTCTGGGAATTCATAATTCATTTGCATTTGAGCTTTGAGTTAGTCAGTTATTTCTATAATCTGACCTCCTTGCATTCTTTCTTCTTCTGGTTGAGTACCGAAGCTCACATCAGATCCCTTGGGGACCACCAGATCCTTTATTGGATTTTATCCGACAATGTCCTTCACATTCAATAACTTTATGAATCTTCTATCGGATACATAATTCCTTTGGTAAACACTACTAGGAAAAACCTTATACACAGAACTTTAGTTGTAGCGCGTGTTAAAATAGCACGCTGGTGCTAAGTAGCAGTAGCGCGCTGGTGTAAACGGCGCTACAGATACAATTGTAGCAGTAGCGTGCCTGAACATAAAAGCGCTACTACCAAAATCCCCACGGCTTAGCCGATAGGCTACACATAGTAGTAGCGATCTACGTAGAACCGCGCTACCGCTACTTGTTTTGTAGCAGCGCGTTTACGAACAAAGGCGCTACTGCTAAAGAAAATAAAATTAAATGGAAAGCAAATAAAAAAGAGAAAGGAATAGCAGTAGCGCTTGTTAAAAACATGTTATAGCTATCATAGCAGCAGCGCACTTCCTGGAACACGTTACTGCTACATTTGACTTAACCGCGCGGTTCGTTCTTCCCCCACGGCCACTTCTCCCAAATCCCTACTCCTCCGCTGTCGCCGCCCTGCATCGTCGGGATGCCGCCCCGACCCCGACCTCGACGCCCCCCTACATCGTCTCCCTCCGCCGTGTGCCTGCCGCCCGGACCCCGACCCCGTCCCCGTCCTCGACACCGCATGCCCCTCTCCCTAACTCCGCTGGCGCCCAAGGTGGGCACGCCCTCCTCCTCCTCCCCAACCTCTGCCTAGCTAGGTTTCTTAGGGTTAAATTTTAGAGTTCATCTAATTAGTTAGGGTTCATCAAATTAGATGCTAATTATGGCAGTAGTTGTTAAATAGAATTAGTTTTAGAGTTCATCGAATTAGTTAGGGTTAAATTTTAGATTTCATCAAATTAGATAGGGTTAAATTTTAGAGTTCATCAAATTAGTTAGGGTTCATTAAATTTTATAGTTCATCAAATTAGTTAGGGTTAAATTTCAGAGTTCATCAAATTAGTTAGGGTTAAATTTTAGAGTTCATCAAATTAGTTAGGGTTCATTAAATTTTATAGTTCATCAAATTAGTTAGGGTTAAATTTCAGAGTTCATCAAATTAGTTAGGGTTAAATTTTAGACTTCATCTAACTAGTTTTTTTTACTGTTTTTAGTAAGTGTTTAATAGAATTAGTAAGAAAATTAATATAACTAGTTGAACTAGTTTATTTTTAGTAAAAACTAGTTTATTTTTATTTATACTAAGTGCTTAATTGAACTATTTGAGTTAATACAACTAATTTATTTTTAGTATGAAAATTAATAGAACTAGTTTACTTTTTTAGTTAAAGCAATTATTCCCGCGTCGACGTCGACGATGCCTATCCCGCATCCTCGTCGTCGAGTCGGCGGAGGACACCTGCGTCACCAGATGGGCCATGTTCGGGACTAGGCTCCAGCGGGGTGGTACTGGGAGGCGCTACCTACCGGGGGGCGCAGGTTGGTGATGAGTCAGCCCGTCGTTGACCAGAACCTTCTTTGGTGGCGGTCGCGTGGGCCAGTGACGGTCCAGAGGCTCGAGGATCCCGCGGAGGTGGTGCATTACCGTGTTCGTGAGGAGGACGCGCACGTCCGTCGCTACTTGTTTGCGTTGGAGCACAGGTTCTCCAATACCGGGCAGGTTCTCCAGGGATCTCACTGGAGCTATGATCCTGTGATGGTTCCTTCTCTGTGGGTGTCCACCGCCCGCGTCGATACCCATCGTGTGCTAGGGTTTTAGTTGTATTAGTGATGTTATATGTATGATACTATTCGGGATATATTAGTGATAATATTCGATGATGTACGGACGCATGAGATGATTTACTTTTGCTTATTGAGTACATGCTAATTTGAATACTTATTTATTTTACGATTTGGTTTTGCTTATTGAATGCTCATGTCAATATGAGTCCTATAAGATATTTTGAAGTGTATATCTTGTGTTGCTCAAATAGGATATGTGCTTGCCCAAGTGGCCGGTCATGTTTGCATGTTACACCTCCGAGTGGCCTATGTTTTGCCGGAGTGTTGATTCATTTCCGTTCTGGCAAATTTCAGGCGCTCGATATGTCCTATTTTAGCAAAGGTCATGCCAGATTTTTCCATGAATTTTGGCATGACTTGTGCCAGAATATGTAGAAAATATCAAGTGCCCCGGATTTGTGTGTTAAGTATCCTGGTAGTTGTCTATGATCGATTTTCAATTAATGTTTCAACTATGAACATAGGAAATGTCTGACGACGAAAAGGATTTCGGTATTTGCAAATACGGCGAAGACGAGCGTGGCATGTGCGATGGAATCTTCTTAGATGATGATAGGCGCTTCAGCATCAAGCTGGACGAGAACTTCAAAGTGGATACGGTAAGTCACAGCGGCAAGTCTTTTTCGTAATTAAGCATGACATCTCCTTCATTTGCTTCAACTTATAATTTAATTTTTTTACTATTCTACTAGCGCATCCCGTGCCATGCAAGAGTTTTTGTCTTGGATAAGATAGGTTTCAGTCGTACTATGGAGGTAAAGAGAGTTTACTTCAAGACCGAGCATGGTCGTATTTTCCACGCAAAATTATACAACGCAAACGACTACACCTATTTTGGATGCAAAACTTGGAAAGCAATATGCAAGACTTATGCATTTGAGCCTGATATGATTATCACCTTTGATATTCGTCCGGAAGATGATATTGAAGGTAATATCGACATCTAGGTCGATGTGCAGACGCCTCCAGTTATACCATTATGTGAGTTTCTCAACCATATTTATGTCTTTGATATTGTTTATTCAAAAATAGTTGACAACTAATTTCTATTGTCAGCTTATTTCCGTTCAAGCAAACATGTACAGTGCTTGGTAGGCAGGACATACTACTGTCCCGGGGCTGAAGTAAACTGCGAAGAGATAAGTCATTATGTTTCATGGCTTGAGGATCTTCGTACTGTCAAGACAAATTTTCTTCCTGCACTTAGAAATTTTAGTACTCAAAACGTGCGACCAATAGTGTTCGTACTGAACTACGGTCACATCTATTTAGGAAAGATGGTAAGATTTTTACTATTTGTCCTTTGTGCATCTTTTGCATACATTATTTTTTAAGCTAAACATCATTGTTAAGTATGTTACTATACGATGTTCTTCAACAGGGACTCCCGATGAATGTTGTGCCTGATTGGATCGAGACAAAACTTGCCATGAATATTGTTAGCTTATGGCCAAGATATCCTACAATGCACTTTAGTGCATTCAGGATTTCTAATAGCGAGGAATGCTTAATAGTGAAAGACTGGAGCAAAATTGTGAATGATCGCAGAGAAGTACTAGGGGGCATCAATCAGAAGCGCAACCCATGATTAGGAGACAGGTTTATCTGCATGCTCCAACTTGATGAAGGAGGAGTGCTATACATGTTTTATGTTATTTTACCTGAGAGAGAGCAGCAGGAGTGATTAGCTAGCTAGAAATGAGTTTGAAGATGATGATGTGCCACACTATGACTATGATGATTAAATAGCTATTGTTGGTGGTAATGACTATGATGATTATTATTAGCTAGTGTTGGTGGTGATTAGATAGCTACCATAGTTAGTGTTGGTGGTGATTAGCTAGCTAGAATGAGTTTGAAGATGATGATGTGCTACACTATGACTATGGTGATTAAATAAATACTGTTGCTGGTAATGATTATGATGATGATTAAATGGCTTGTGCTGGCGGATTAGATTCAAGTGGAGGCAACATGTGGTGCACATCGGAAGTACTACTAGTCCAAACTAGATCAAGTTCTGATTAGTAGTATACTTTTGACATGCACCACATATTGTCTCCACTTGAACCTAATCCACCTTCATTTGACACACTGTTATGGACATAATGATATAAACCTCATAATTGGTATTGTACCAAAATTTGTATAACGACATATAAATACACTAAAAATGAAAAAATGAAAAAAAGAATACTAGTAGCGATGGATAGTAACACGCTGCTACTAGCTAGATTAGCAGCAGCGCGGGAGGGAACAAGCGTTGCGGCTACGTGTCTTAGCAGTAGCACGTGTCGCACGCGCTACTGCTAAGTAATAGTTGTAGCACCTTATTAGTAGCGCGGCAGCCCGCGCTACTAGTGGGCATCAAACCCGCGCTACTACTAGGGTTTTCCCTAGTAGTGAAATTGTGTACTCTGCTTTGTCGAACATGCTCTGCTTTCGAGCTTGTGTTATTTACTCCTGAAGTTTGTGGTATATGTTCCTAAGAGGCCCTGATGGGTTGAACCTATACTTTTTCTAATCTGTGTGAACCCGGAAACTACTACGGGTCATACTCTACTGGTGTTATGTCAGATTAAATTTCAACACTACAACTTCGTTGAAGGCGAGAAGTGAGTGAAAGGTTATGCATTAGAGAAGTGGGAGTCGACCTTGAACTTTGTGTTCATGCCCATGGACACGATGTAGATCCTATCACGGGAGCTTCTTGTAATAATAACTATTTCCTTGAAAAATATCATCTGGTATCTGTGAATTGATCCTTTGCTACCGTGGTTCCAACCATGATTGTTCTTCTTTGATCCCATTTCTCGGACAAGTTAAAGCACTTGTCTTCTACAGATCAATACGCCTACCCAACCACTATTATGATCTTCCTTTGAGTATTACCCCTGGTATCTCAAGGATATCATGCCATTGCACTACATCTTATGAACTTTTGATGAAGTACTACCTTTCCCTGTCATTGTCACTTCATGGGTTCTGGGTTGTTTGTCAACCAAGAACACCGATAAGTGAATCGATTTCGCACTCTGATTCAATAACTCTAAGTATTTTTTGTTGATTACGAGTTTAATAATCCTTCAAGTCATACCTAGCCTGATCGGCTATATCATTATCGTGCTAAATTTTAACTGTGCTACCTGGTCCTTCTTCCCATAGCACAATTTTCGACGATGAGCTAAGCTTACGTCGATCTTCCTCGCCATATCATCACGCCTCGAACAGCAAGATCGATTCCAATCTTTCGTTGCATCAGTCCTTTTGTTTGATGCAGTCACTGTTCGATTGCTTCTTCGTGGATCCTCTTGACAAAATTTGTCATGATCATCATCAACATTTTGACTCCTTCTAGGATATCAATCGGATTCATGATGATAACTGTCATCCTCATCCCTTGGTAATTTGAGTTACCATCGAAAACATCCTTACCTTCCTTTCATCACAAACTTGTTCATGTTATGGATGCAACTTGCCATCCAACCTGTATTATGTTCTACCTTGAAGTATTACTGTCTTTTATGTCAAGAATGTTGTGAGGATTGCTTCACCTGTTAAGAATTCTTGGTATAGTGATACTTCTCGCCATCACCATTCTTTCTTGGTCCTCATGTTGTTTCTAACCGGAATACCGACAATTGAACTATGATGTGTAAATTCAAAACTTTTAGCAACCCTATTGCTTTCAAGTGAATGGTCAGTAGCTTCATTCTAAGTCTTTTGGTTATTGAATCGCCATTCTAACATTCATCATGGTACCTAAGCCCATATTTCGGGTGCACTTTTCAACCAATGTTTAATTGTGTATGTTTACCTCGAGCATACATCATTATATCATCAGATCTGACAAATGTTATCTCCTCTTATGCATGATTGTGGAAATCCATCTTTTTGGAAATCTCAATGAATTGTCGCTGAGTCCATCAGCCACCTCTTCACCCTCCCCTTGATTTAATGATGAACTCTTGTTTCGGGACTCGCTTCCATACTTCATTTCATGAGGATCTTACAATGTCATCTCATCAATTGGTGTTGCACCTTTTCTTCTCATGCATCCTGAGTCTGAGGTATCCTGACACCAATCAAGTCTGAATCTCGGTCAGATATGATGGTTGGAACATACTTTCAAGAGTTATAACATTGGTCCTCTTATGACTCGGCAATGTGATGTCATGCCTAGCACACCTGGCCGGAGGACCTAGTGTTATAATTTCCTTTTTAACAAGGTTAACCATTCTTCCATGAGGAAATTGAACGACTTGTTTAATAAGTTTTTCCTGATGGATCCTTTGTGTATCCAAAGTCTGAGCTTGCTTGAAGACCATGTTGATGCTATCTCGCAGCATGTTTGTGGTACTCCAATTTTCAACAAAGCCCAATGCCAAATGTTTCCTGCTCAATTATCGAAACACCGTTTATGGGTAATGTCATGAAATGTATCTCCCCTTACCTAAAAGAGTTTTCTACAATTATATCTTGTCATGGATATCATGCTCTACTTGTCCTTGGGAAGGATATACCCCTGAATTATGTGTTTAAACACATTTTCCTTTCCAGTGTTCTGTTTAATCTGATAAACACCTTTTCCTTTCCATTGTTTTGTTTAACCATTATTGAGGTCTATATGATCTAAGCAGTAATATTCTCCTGCTTATGTAAACACCTCGGTGTACAATTCTGTCAGTTGTACCTTGTTACTATTGTTGTTGACATTCCGGTAGCCACCGATGGACGAGAACTTTGCCTATTGGTCCGCCTCGTTCAACGTGTAGTAAAATGGTTCTCTTCGTCCCTCGCCCTTGGTACCGACGTTGTTGCCGACCTAATTGACAGGCTATCCTCCGACCTGCCTTACTATCATGACCGTGTAAGATGTCAACATCCTTTCTATGTTTAACCCGCATGGTGGGCCCATAACCCACAGTTCCACATGATTGAAACCTGTCTCTTCTGTGTATCCATGTCTCTAAAGTTATTTCACAAGCCTGGCTATGTATGTAATTGACGGGTCACCTTCCTAGTGATCTATTCTGGTATCAGACGCCATACTTACTCTCGTTGCCTTGAAACCCTTTCATCTTCTGATTAGGCATCGAACGATTGCCTGCCCACTTGAAACTTCCCATGATACCTCTTTATCTTGCTCTCAATATTCTCTTAAGTTTCAACTCGAGAGATACTCTTGTGTTCACTCCAGGGATCACCCCAAGTGATTTCCCCTTATACCTGAAGGAAATATGCCCTAGAGGCAATAATAAAGTTATTATTTATTTCCTTATATCATGACAAATGTTTATTATTCATGCGAGAATTGTATTAACCAGAAACATAATACTTGTGTGAATACATAGACAAACAGAGTGTCACTAGTATGCCTCTACTTGACTAGCTCGTTGATCAAAGATGGTTATGTTTCCTAACCATTGACATGAGTTTTCATTTGATTAACGGGATCAAATCATTAGGAGAATGATGTGATTGACTTGACCCATTCCGTTAGCTTAGCACTCGATCGTTTAGTATGTTGCTATTGCTTTCTTCATGACTTATACATGTTCCTATGACTATGAGATTATGCAACTCCCATTTACCAGAGGAACACTTTGTGTGTTACCAAACGTCACAAAGTAACTAGAGGTGCCGTAGTTTCGGTGCTTGATCGGTCAGGCCGTGGAGACGTACGACTACATCAACCAAACGCTTCCGTTGTCGATCTACAAGGGTACGTAGATCATACTCTCCCCTCTCGTTGCTATGCATCACCATGATCTTGCGTGAGCGTAGGAAATTTTTTTGAAATTACTACGTTCCCCAACAAAAGGGAACAATGTATGTTGTTATGCGGTCTGACCGATAAAGATCTTCGTAGAATATGTGGGAGCCAATATGAGCATCCAGGCTCCGCTATTGGTTATTGACCGGAGACGTGTCTCGGTCATGTCTACATAGTTCTCGAACCCGGAGGGTTTGCACGCTTAACGTTTCGATGACAGTTATATTATGAGTTTATATGTTTTGATGTACCGAAGATTGTTCGGAGTTCCGGATGTGATCACGGACATGACTAGGAGTCTCGAAATGGTCGAGACATGAAGATTGATATATTGGAAGCCCATATTTGGATATCAGAAGTGTTCTGCGTGAAATCAGGATTTTACCGGAGTACCGGAGGGGTTACCGCAACCCCCCGGGTGTTAATGGGCCATAGTGGGCCTTAGTGGAGAAGACGAGAGGCGGCCAGGGCTAGGGCCGCGCGCCCCTCCCCACTAGTCCGAATAGGACAAGGAGAGGGGGCGAAGCCCTGCGTCGGTAGAACATCATCATCGTCACCACGCCGTCGTGCTGACGAAACTCTCCCTCAACACTCGGCTGGATCGGAGTTCGAGGGACGTCATCGGGCTGAACGTGTGCTGAACTCAGAGGTGTCGTGCGTTCGGTACTTGATCGGTTGGATCGTGAAGACGTACGACTACATCAACCGCGTTGTGCTAACGCTTCCGCTTTTGGTCTACGAGGGTACGTGGACAACACTCTCCCCTCTCGTTGCTATGCATCACCATGATCTTGCGTGTGCGTAGGATGTTTTTTGAAATTACTACGTTCCCCAACAATACCATTTTATCATTGTAGAGCAGCCCCTTACCTATTCGTAAGTACGACAGAATTTTTGAAGAAAGGAAGACGACTTCAGCATGATGACCTGAAAAGCAGAGAAATAAAGACATCAATGAGGAGGATCAACTACTTCAAGAAGAGCAACCAAGACCGAGAACACTCGTTAGAATTTTGTAACCAAATCCCTTCCCCGTCACTTCCCCTCTTAAATCTCGGGATGAGATTTCTTGTAGTGGAGGAGAATTGTGACGCCCGGATAATTATGCTACAGTAAACCTATGCTAATGAGGCCACGTCACCTCTGTTATATTGCTAACCTCGCATTAGATCAAAGCGTTACAAAATCAAATTTGAAATTTTGACAAACAATAAAAGTTTTCAAATATCAAAACAAAAATGTTCGAAATGTGACATAATTAAGTTTACTAAATTAGGTGCAACCTATGTATTTTTCAAAACTAAAATGTTCAGGAAATTTGAGAAAACGGAAAAGAAAATAAAGAAAAAGGGAAAAGAATAAAAACAGAAAAACAAAACTAACAAAAATAAAAGGAAAAACAAACCCCACCCGCCACCCCTACTGAACCAGGTGGCCCAGCTCACAGGCCAGGCTGGCCCACCTGGCCCAGCCGACAGACCCACCCCCTCCATATCCTCACTAGGGGAAACCCTAACCCACTACCACCACGCACACCCACCCACTCGCTCTCTCCCCCCTACTCCCCCTATCCAGATCGAGATCAGG
>NW_024118188.1:0-13497 GCF_003073215.2 Triticum urartu | reverse complement strand
CCGCGGTGTCCGGAAGCCTCGGCACCGTCACTGGCCCACGCGACCGCCACCAAACAAGGATCGAGTCAACGACGGGCTGGCTCCTCACCAAGCTACGCCCCCCGGAAGGTAGTGCCTCCCAGTACCACCCCGGCGGAGCCCAGTCCCGGACATGGCCCATCTGGTCAAGCAGGTGTCGTCCTCCGCCGACTCGACGACGAGGATGCGGGATAGGCATCGATCGTCCACGTCGATGCGGGAATAATTGCTTTAACTAAAAAAAATAAACTAGTTCTATTAATTTTCTTGCTAAAAATAAACTACTTCTATAGTAAAATAAACCAGTTCTATTAAATCAACTAGTTCAACTACTAAGCACTTACTATAAATAGAATAATGTAGTACTTACTAAAAATAAACAAGTTTACCTAGTTCTAACTAATTCCATTAAACACTTTCTAAGTAGTACTAATTACTAAAAGTTATCGGGGAGGGGGGGTATATCGACAACGACATACCCGATAACAAAAATAAGAAGAGGAAGAAGAAGAAAAAAAGAGGAGAAGAAGAAATAAATAAGAAGATGAAAAAGAAGAAAAAAATCTCCTCTATTATTCCTTCTTCTTCTCCTCTATTATTCCTTCTTCTTCTCCTCTTTTTTTCTTCTTTTTCATCTTCTTATTTATTTCTCCTGTGATTCCTCTCATCTTCTTCTTATTCTTCTTCTTCTTCTCCTTCTTCCTCTTCTTATTTTCCTTTTTTCTCTCCTTCTTTTTCTTCTAAATATGAACATATACGTAAATTGACACAGATAATTCTATGAACAAAAAAAATCATAAAAATTCTATGAACAAAATTACAACAGAAAAAATCATAAAAAATCTATGAACAAAACTACAACAGAAAAAAATCATAAAAAATCTATGAACAAAATAAAAATTCTATGAACAAAATTACAACAACAAAATTCATAAAAATTGTATAAAAAAATTGACATATTCTTTGCATATATATGAACACACAAACTTTTGCATATGCAACAATAATATCACCAAAAAATGTATGAACAGTAAAAAATTCTAACTTTTGCATATCTAAACTATACATCTAAATTGACTACAACAATTCAATTAACTATACATCTAAACTACACATCTAAATTAACTACAATAACTCAATTAACTCTACATTCTAAATTACGCATCTAAATTAACTACACACACTAAATTAGGAAATTACGCAACGGGCCGGGGCGGCGATCGACGAGGAGGCCGGCAGGACACGGGGGCGACGGTGAGGGGCGCGGCGACGGCAACGGTGAGAGCCCCCTTTAGTCCCGGTTGGTGCCACCAACCGGGACCAAAGGCCACTTTTCGGCAGCCCAAAGGGCGGGAAGCCGCGGACATTGGTCCCGGTTGGTGCCACCAGCCGGGACTAAAGGGTGGCATTGGTCCCGGTTGGTGCCACGAACCGGGACCAAAGCACCCTTTAGTCCCGGTTGGTGATACCAACCGGGACCAAAGACCTTGTGCTGCCCCGCGCCAAATCTTTAGTCCCACCTCGCTAGCTAAGGGAGCTCGAGAGTGGTTTATAAGCGCTGCCGCGCCTTCCCTCTCGAGCTCCTCTCAAATGCAGGCTTATGGGCCTAACTGGACACTGCAATGCCTGTGGGCCAACTGGGCCTGCTGCGGGCCTGAATCCTGGCCCATGGTTGGGTTTCTAGTCGTATTCAGGCCGTGCTGGCCCAGTAGGTGGCATTTTTTTTTCTTTTTTTCCATTTATTTTTTCGGTTCTACTTAGAACTAAATACTTATAGTTTTTAAGTGATTTCTTTTTTCTTTTAGGTCACAAAAATTATAAACTTTCTGTTAGTGCCATTAGCTTTAAAATTTGAATAATTTAAATTTGAATTTTTTAAAATTTGTGTGAATCACTAATTTACTAAATTTGTGTGAAAACACTTTGTAGAATAGTTAAAATTGATTTTTGAGTCAATCTTTTTCCTGCTATTTAATAGTAGGTGGCACTTTTTTTGTTTTTTTGTTCTGTAGTGATTTATTTTTTATTTTAGGTTCTACTTAGAACTAAATACTTATAGTTTTTAAGTGATTTCTTTTTTCTTTTAGGTCACAAAAATTATAAACTTTCTATTAGTGCCATTAGTTTTAAAATTTGAATAGTTTAAATTTGAATTTTTTAAAATTTGTGTGAATCACTACTTTATGAATAACTTTACTCAATTTGGTTATTTTAGTTAGTCATAACAAATATTATAGGCATTTGTTTTTACTTTTTTGCTATTTATTTTTTCATTTCTACTTAGAACTAAATACTTATAGTTTTTTAGTGATTTCTTTTTTCTTTTAGGTCATAAAAAATAAAAACTTCTCTGTTAGTCAACATAGATGCACTTATAGAGAAAATTAAACACAAATTCATAATTAATTTCTATTTATGAATTTAAGTCCAATTTCCTCTATAGGTGCATCTATTTTCATTTTGAGAGGAGCTCAACAACGCAAAGAGGGATGGGCTTATAAACAGGTGTGGGCGCCCTTCGGTTGGCGAGGTGGGACTAAACTCTTTAGTCCCGGTTCGAGGCACGATCCGGGACTAAAAGGGGAGCCTTTGGTCCCGGTTCGTGGCATGAACCGGGACCAATGGTTGTGGGCCAGGAGCCAGGCCCATTGGTCCCGGTTCGTCCCACCAACCGGGACCAAAAGGTCCTGATGAACCGGGACCAATGGCCCACGTGGCCCGGCCGGCCCCCCGGGCTCACGAACCGGGACCAATGCCCCCATTGGTCCCGGTTCTAGATTGAACCGGGACTAATGGGCTGACCCGGCCTGGACCATAGCCCCCTTTTCTACTAGTGGAGAGAGAGAGAGAGAGAGAGAGAGAGAGGGTCTAGGGGGTCTTCAAGGGGGTGCTTCATTCTTCATAATAGATAGTGCCCTGTGCACTGCTCCGGAACCGTATTATTAAAACAAATGGATAAAGAAGCGCTTAAAAACAAACAAAACCAATGAAAAAAAATGCAAGTGTGATTTCGGTTTACATCTGAAAAACAATAAAACCTACAAAGTATTGACAAAGAGATGCTTTCAATTGAACTTAACACAATGGCATGATTTCACAATATACTGTGAAACATGAAATTTGTATTTTTGCTCCCAGCGACCAACACATATAGTGTCCGCCCAAGTGAGTATGTTTGTATCTTTTTGTAGGTGAACCTGTAGGAATTCATTTGCATAGTGATTTTTTTATGAATTTCGTGAAGGGTTTGTACAGAGTTAAAGGTAAAATAGGTGAGCAGCAAGTACTAGCTTGTAACGACAAACTCATGCTAAGATTGGTGTTTTGTACTTTTGTTGAACCTTTATAATAGGTCTGTAATTTTTTCAAAAAAGGCAAAATAAATGCAATTCATCTTTTGACTTATCACCTTTTAACGAAAGACTTTAACTACAATTTTGTAACACGTTATGAAATCGAAATAACAATGCAGAAAAGAATGCATGTGTTGCAAACGATCTCAGCATATCAATATTAGTCGGTTTCGAATGCACATTTAAGAATATTATATCCAGTTGTACAGCATTACAAACTTGATTTAACACTATCTCCATTTCATTTTGTTTTAAGTTTTAGCTTTGTCCTAAGTCAAACTTAGGTTTGACCGTGTATACAGAAAAAAATATAGTAATTTCTACAACATCAAATATATATAATATGAAAATATATTTTTATGATTAATCAAATGAAACTAATTGTGTGTTTTACTTGTTGGTATATCTTTTAATAAATTTGGTCAAACCTAGAACTCCAATATTTTGATAAGGATGGAGTATGTATGAGAGAGAGAGAGAGAGTCAAAAAAGATATTAAAAAAACAGACATAGAGTGATACGTTTCATTGAGCAGAGAGAGCGCCCTTTACTGACGGGATCGTCTTAATGCTTGAGGACGTCGGATGTTTCACCACTTATTAGGGTAAATATTACTGTTGTGACTAAAATTGGGCCTTTTAAATATTTTCTATCTTAGAACCAATGTTGGGGATATCACTTATCGGGAACTTATCAGTCGACCCATGGTAAAGGGTAAATCGGCCAGTTTATCGGCATATCGGCTGATTTATCGCCATATCGGCTGATTTATCGCCATATCGGCTGATTTATCGGCCGATTTATCTTATCGGTCAGACAGCGGTAAGCGATAAATCGGCTGATTTATCGGCATATCGGAAGATATCTTGAACAGTGCTTAGAACAAATCATGTCATACAAACCGAGTTCTAAGTTATACGATATGCGTTCTCAAATGAAGAGATACTCAGCTCTTTGGTTTAAAATACAAGCACATAATATGAATTTAAGCATTTTTTTATTAAACTCAATTGATAACTGAACCAAACGTGTAGACTCCTGAAAGGGCCAGCACGCTTCTAGCTAGTGCCACATGACGTAGCCGCAGGGGAGGGTAGGTTGTACTTGTGGAGTCACGGCAGGATCAAGGAGAGAGCCGTGAGTTAGCTTAGATTTGGATTGAATTGCTGACAATTTCTCGGTGAGGTGGCTAGCTTAGATTTCCTGCCCATTCTCTTGGCTATTATGTGTGGTAATACTGCAGACTGTGTGTAGTTCCTCAAAGTTTGTTGTTGAACTTTTTTTTGCAGCGACCTGCGCAGCTCATGCATTAGTGGCCGGCATGGATGTTTCAATTAGAATCGAGGGAGCGCTCCGGGAGGTTACCATATGTCTGCCGCTGAATATTGTTGACCTATTCGCAAAGTATTATCCACTCTTTCTGGAAGGTGTGGGGAATGAAGTAGAAGAAGCCGACAGGATGAGAAGAATTCCTAACTTGTTGAGGATTGCCCAGTTGATGGGAGTTAAGTATGTGTGTGCAACGAAATGCGTCCGAACAGAAAGAGTGCTGAAGTTGAAGTCGTGGTTCCTTTTGAGCACTGCTACTACTGAAGTCGACAAGCTAGTACGTCTGATTGCTAGCGGGTTCCCCTTACTAGTTGGCATGAGAACTGGTCGCTGTTTCAAGATGACAGCAAACAAAGAGTTATACAGGGGGCCAAACAAGGAGAAAAATCATGCTGTTTTGCTTATTGGAGTGGAAGTAAATCAGATATTTCTCACAGATGAAGCAACCGGCGAGAATGGGAAGGTTCACAGGGTTCTGTTTAGGGCCAGAGATTCACATGGGGATGACGCTCACAAGTGTGCTGAACTGACAGGGTATGGTGGTGATGTGTACCTGTTGCCAGAGGATCTGGGCTCGCATGTCTTCGGCTTCCATCTGGAGATCCCAAGCTATCTGACCGTCGCTCCCTGAGTCGTAGTGTCATGAACTAACAAGGTCTGGAGCCATGTGTTTGCTTGGTACTACGTGTTTGTTGCTGGAAAAATGCTTCTATTTGTGTTTGCTGGACGAGATATATGGCGATCCTCGATGTCATTACAATGTGTACTATTGATGGCTCCTAAATTAATATTTCATTGTAGACTTTGTTAACAATATTTGCAAGCGACCTGACAATTTAATATTAGATTCAAGATGTCCTTTTCTACAACAGATCAAGGGATTTTTATCTTCCGACAGATATTGGCTCTTCTATACTATTTGTCTACTATGTATTTATGCATATTAGTTTTGTTTATCCTTTCCTTCTGAACCTTTTTTTGACAAAATATTTTAGTTTGATTGCTTCTTATTAGCTCCATGTGCATTCAGAAATTAACCTTTACTATGCGTTAACTATGAACAATGCCATATCCAGCTATGTGTTATGAACAGTGTCACATTATGTTAATGTTATTTAAATCATGTCTCTTTATTAACTAATTTGAAATGGAATAAATTGATAGTACACTCACCATTCATGCTTATACGTTGTTTAGCACTACATTGATGCTTGTGTTCTTGATCTGTAATCCAGTGGTGTGGTGAAGCTGGCCGCTCCTGCACAATGACATTTCCTGCCTTCTTAACTATGAACAATGACTATTATGTTAATGCTATTTTAAACCGTGTCTCTTTATTTTCGAGTAAAATGGGATGAATTGACAGCTCTAGTGCTTATACGTGCAAAACATGTTATCTGTCTACGTGTTTCTCTTTTAGGATGACATCACTGACGCTAGGAAGAACTGCCACAATTATAGTGAGACGAACCCATTGCTTGTCCCTCTAACATATATTGCAGAGAAGAAGGCAACACATCTTGAGGATAACGATACAACCCCGAAGTCATGTCTTGATGTAGTGTCGAAATTACTCGCTAATAGCATTGAACCAAGCTCAACGAAGTCGCCATGTGAATCTGTTTGACTTCTTCAGTCTCAAATTCAAGCAGAAAGACATGCTTCAGCTCAAATCCGAGGTTAATTCCAATCTCTATGGAAGATTAATCATAAGCACATGAGGTCTATTGATGTTATGCAACTTGAGTTGGTGGATATAAGCGTCAAACAAGCGCAGTCTCATCAGGTTGCTCAGCTCCTGGGCAGGGCTAACCTTTCTTGAAATGTGTTGAAGTGCTATCGGTTCTATCTATTATTTTGTCGGCGTGTTTACTTGCACTGGTGGCGACCTTTGATGTCCAATGTATGTAATCTGCTGTCTGGTTGCCCTTTATTATCACTAGCGATGAACTTTGATGCCCAGTGAATGTAATATGCTGTAATTTCTTTGTTGTATAGTCTAGGTTTATTCTTCGTCATGGTGCTGCAATTTATTTATTGTATATGCTGTCGTCGCTCTGTGAAAGGTTGTAAGCTTTGATCGGAGCGCAATGGGCCAATACGTTAGGTTTATATAAAAAAATGGTACTAAAACTGGCCAGCCCACCAATCGCTATAAAGGGGCCGGAACATGGGCCTGCAATCATCTTGGGCCATTAGCAGGCCTAGACTTAATCTGGCCCACTATTAGTTTCGGGCCATTAAAAGGCGAGTAAATCGCTTGCCTTAGTTGGGCTAGAAAATAAAATGGGCTTTTAACAGGCTGAGAAGTAGATTGGGCCTGAAATGTGAGGAACAAATCACGGGCCGATGATACGTCTCCAATGTATTTATAATTTTTTATTGTTCAATGGTATTATATTATCAATCTTGGATATTTTATATGCATTATTATGCTATTTTATATCATTTTTTGGGACTGACCTATTAACCTAGTGGTAGTGCTAGTTGTTGTTTTTTCCTTGTTTTTGTCTTTAGGAAAAATCAATACCAAACGGAACGATACTCTTTGACGATTTTTCTTGCACCACAAGAAACCCTGAAAGGTTCGGGAGGAGACCAGAAGAGCCACTGGTTGCGGCTTGAACCTACGTCGGTATTTCTCCAAAGAGGAAGGGATGATGCAGCACAGAAGTGGTAGGTATTTTCCTCAGATATGAAACCAAGGTTTATCGAACCAGTAGGAGAACCAAGCAACACAATGTAAAAAGCCCTTGCACACAAATAACAACTACTCGCAACCTGACGTGTAAAAGGGGTTGTCAATCCCTTTTGGGTAACTGCGCCAGATATGGCAAACAGACGTCAGGAAATTGTAGTAGATTGATAGATCGAACACCAAATAAAATAAATAAGAATAAAATGCAGCAAGATATTTTTGTATTTTTGGTTTGATAGATCTGAAAATAAATGCAAAGGAAAAGTAGATCGCAAAGGCAAATATATGAGAAAGAGACCCGGGGGCCGTATGTTTCGCTAGTGGCTTCTCTCGAGAAAAATAGCAAACGGTGGGTGAAAATTACTGTTGGCCAATTGATAGAACTTCAAATAATCGTGACGATATCCAAGCAATGATCATTATATAGGCATCACGTCCAAGATTAGTAGACCGACTCCTGCCTGCATCTACTTCTATTACTCCACACATCGACCGCTATCTAGCATGCATCTAGTGTATTAAGTTCATGGAGAAGAGTAATGCAATAAGAACGATGACATGATGTAGACAAGATCTATCTATGTAGAGATATACCCCATCGTTTTATCCTTAGTAGAACCGATACATACGTGTCGGTTCCCCTTCTGTCACTGGGATCAAGCACCGTAAGATCGAACCCACTACAAAGCACCTCTTCCCATTGCAAGATAAATAGATCAAGTTGGCCTACCAAAACCCAAATATCAGAGAAGAAATGCGAGGCTATAAGCGATCATGCATAAAAGAGATCAAAGAAACTCAAATACTTTCATGGATATAAAAAGATATAACTGATCATAAACTCAAAGTTCATCAGATCCCAACAAACACACCGCAAAAAGAGTTACATCATATGGATCTCCAAGAGACCATTGTATTTAGAATTCAGCGAGAGAGAGGAACCCATCTAGCTACTAACTATGCACCCGAAGGTCTACAAAGAACTACTAACGCATCATCGAAGAGGCACCAATGGAGGTGGTGAACCCCATTTGTGATGGTGTCTAGATTGGATCTGGTGGCTCTGGACTCTGCGGTGGCTGGAATTGATTTTTGTCGACTCCCCTAGGGTTTTGGGAATATTGGGGTATTTATAGAGCAAAGAGGCGGTCCGGGGGGCACCCGAGGTGGGCACAACCCACACGGGCGTGCCCGGGCCTCCTGGCGCGCCCTGGTGGGTTGTGCTCTCCTCGGAGCACCCCCTAGGCGCAGCCAGGACCCATTATGTGTCTTCTGGTAAAAAAAATCTGCGTGAAGTTTCGTTGCATTTGGACTCCGTCTGATATTGATTTCCTGCGATGTAAAAAACATGCAGAAAATAGCAACTGGCACTTGGCACTATGTCAATAGGTTAGTATCAAAAAATGATATAAAATGATTATAAAACATCCAAGATTAATAATATACCAACATGGAACAATAAAAAATTATAAATACGTGGGAGACGTATCAGCATGCCCAAGTTTAACTCCTACTCGTCGTCGAGTAGGTAAGTGATAAAAACAGAATTTTTGATGTGGAATGCTGCCTATTATGTCATATCATATTCTTTTCTTGATAGCATGGACATTTGGACTTTTATGTGATTCAAAGCAATAGTCTAGTTTTGACATGATAATTTAAATACTCAAGCATATCAACAAGCAAACATGTCTTTCAAAATATCAACCATAAAATAAGTTATCCTTAGCCCATCATGCTCAACCATTGATCCATTCATGAAGCACACTCGCATTTTAGCTACACCCAATACTCAACTACAATCATATTGCCTCTTAGTTGGTGCTTTTATAAGAGAAGATGGAGACTCAAATTCAAAATAAAAATTGCATAAAGTAAAATAAAGGCCCTTCGTAGAGGGAAGTAGGGATTTGTAGAGGTGCCAGAGCTCAAAGCGAAAAACTTAGAGATAAAAACATTTTGGGAGGTGTATCCTTCCCACCAACGAAAACGACTCCCAACACTTTCCATGCTAGATATATCATAGGCGGTTCCCAAACAGAAAATAAAGTTTATTCCTTTTTCTTCTATACTTTCACTTTCCATGGCTAGCCGTATCCACGGGTGCCCTCCATACCAACACTTTCCCAGGAATTTATTATTTGACAACATAAAAGTAAATTCATTTTTCATTTCAGGACTGGGCATCCCTAATACCTTTGCCTTACTCTCATGCAATGACAAGTGAATAAACACTCATCGTGAGAATAACACATCTAGCAGGGAAAATATTAGCCACCCCTCACCGCTCCGCGAGAGAAACAAACACACAAGAGAAGTTTATTTTGAAAATTAGAGATGGCACATGCAAATTTGCTTAGAATGGCAAAAGAATACCACATATAGGTAGATATATTGGACTCATGTGGCAAAACTGGTTTAAAGAATTTTGGATGCACAAGTAGAGATCATACTTAGTGCAAAATAAAGGCTAGCAAAAGATTGAGAAGCGACCAACCAAGAAACGAATAATCTCATAAGTAAGCATTAAGCATAATTAACACCGAAAAATGCACCACAAGTAGGATATAATTTCATTGCATGACTATTGACTTTCATACTTGCGTAGGGAATCACAAACCTTAACACCAATATTCTTACTAAAGCATAATTACTCATCAACACAACTCACATATCACATCATCATATCTCAAAACTATTACAAGGAATCAAGTTTATTTTGTCCAATGATCTTCATGAAAGTTTTTATTGCATCCTTCTTGGATATCTATCACTTCGGGACTAATTTTCATGTGTTGCTTTTCATAAGCTCAAACAAATATAAGTGAAGATCATGAGCATAATTTTTCTTTCTCTCAAATTAATTTAAGTGAAGCAAGAGAGAATTTCTTAAAAATTTTACTAACTCTCAAATAAATCTAAGTGAAGCAAGAGAGCATTTCTTCAAAAATACTAAAGCACACCATGCTCAAAAAGATATAAGTGAAGCACTAGAGCAAGTCCATAGCTCATAAAAGATTTAAGTGAAGCATAGAGAGAAATTCTAACAAGTCATGACATAATTTTGGCTCTCTCAAATAGGTGTGTACAGCAAGGGATTAAGACTTAAAACACAAATAGAACAAGCAAAGACTCATATCATACAAGACACTCCAAGCAAAACACATTGTATGTGATGACTAAAAATATAGCTTCGAGTAAAATACCGATGGTTGTTAGAAGAAAGATGGGATGCCACTCGGTGGCATCCCCAAGCTTAGTTGTTTGCTCACTTTTGGATAATAGCTTGGGATGCCGGGGCATCCCCAAGCTTAGGCTCTTTTACTCCTTATTCCTTCATCCATCGTAAGATACCCAAAACTTGAAAACTTCAATCACACAAAACTCAACAAAACCTTCATGAGATCTGTTAGTGCAAGAAAGCAAATCACTACTATAAGTACTGTATCAAACCAATTCATATTTTATTTTTGCATTATATCTACTGTATTCCAACTTTTTTATGGCAAAAACTCATCAAAGAAAACCATAGAGCCGTCAAAACAAGCACACAACGCAAAGAAAACAGAATCTATTAAAACAGAACAGTCTGTAGCAATCTGACTATTTTGAATACTTTTGGAACTCCAAAAATTCTGAAAAATTAGGACAACCTGGGTAATTTGTATATTAATCTACTGCAAAAATAATTGGCATTTTATCACGTTCTTGTGATTTTAAACAATTGTTTTCGTGAGCGCATAAGTTTTTGTTTTTCAGCAAGATCAAACAACTATCACCCAAGAAGATCCTAAAGGCTTTACTTGGCAAAAACACTAATTAAAACACACAAAAACAATCATATCTGTAGCATAATTGTGCAAACACTGAAGAATAGAAAGCAAAAAGCAAAAATAAATTCTATTCATTGGGTTGCCTCCCAACAAGCGCTATTGTTTCACGCCCCTAGCTAGGCATAAGATTTTATTGATGCTCACAAGAAATATAATAATTGAAACACAAAGAGAGCATCATGAAACATATGACAAACACATTTAAGTCTAACATACTTCCAATGCGTTGGAATTTTATAAGCAAACAAATTATCAAGACAAGAAACATCTAACATATGCAAAGAAGAGGAATAAAACATTGACGATCTCAACATAACAAGAGGAAATTTAATAACATGAAATTTTCTACAACCATATTTACCCCTCTCATAATAACTGCATGTAGGATCATAATCAAATTCAACAATATAACCATCACATAAAATATTCTCTTCATGATCCACATGCATGCAAAGTTGACACTCTTCCAAAATAGTGGGATCATCAAATAAAGTCATGACCTCTCCAAGCCCACTTTTATCAGAAAATTCATAAGATTGAACACTCTCCAAATATGTGGGTTTATTTTTAGCTACAATTGACACTCTTCCAAACCCACTTTCAATATTATCGCAAACATATTCATCATGAGGCTTAAAAAAATTTAAAGATCATAAGAATCATCACCCCAATCATGACCATTGCAACAAGTAGTGGACATAGCAAAATTAGCATCCCCAAGCTTGGGGTTTTGCATATTATTAGCACAATTGACATTAATAGAATTTATAGTAAAATCATTGCAATCATGCTTTTCATTCAAGGAGCTATCATGAATCTCTTCATAAATTTCTTCATCATAACTTTCGGATTCATGAATCTCAAGCAAAACTTCATAAAGATAATCTAGTGCACTCAACTCACTAGCAATTGATTCAACATGATTTGATCTTTTAAAAAGATTAGCAAGTGGATGAGGATCCATATCAATAGATTTATAGCAAGCGAAGATGCAAGCATATAGAAGGCACATGGCAACAGAAGCAAACAAAAGATCTGATGAGAAAAAGGCGAACGAAAAAGAGGGCGAATAAAACGGCAAAATTTTGTGAAGTGGTGGAGAGGAAAAAAAGAGGTAAATGGCAAATAATGTAAATTGCGAGGAGATGAGATTTGTGATTAGGAACCTGGTATATGTTGAAGATCATCCCCGGCAACGGCGCCAGAAATTCCTTTTGATTGCGGCCTGAAGCTACGTCGGTATTTCCCCCAAGAGGAAGGGATGATGCAGCACAGCAGCGGTAGGTACTTCCCTCAGATATGAAACCAAGGTTATCGAACCAGTAGGAGAACCAAGCAACACAACGTAAACATCCCCTGCACACAAATAACAACTACTCGCAACTCGACGTGTAAAAGGGGTTGTCAATCCCTTTCGGGTAACGGCGGGAGAGATGGCAAACGGACGTGAGGAAATTGTAGTAGATTGATAGATCGAACGCAAAATAAAATAAATAAGAATAAAACATAGCAAGGTATTTTTGTATTTTTGGTTTAATAGATCTAAAAAAAATGCAAAGGAAAAGTAGATCGCAAAGGAAAATATATGAGAAAGAGACCCGGGGGCTGTAGGTTTCACTAATGGCTTTTCTCGAGAAAAATAGCAAATGGTGGGTGAACAAATTACTGAATTATTGTTGGTCAACTGATAGAACTTCAAATAATCATAACGATATCCAGGCAATGACCATTATATAGACACCCCGTCCAAGATTAGTAGCCCGCCCCCTGCCTGCATCTACTACTATTACTCCACACATCGACCGCTATCCAGCATGCATCTAGTGTATTAAGTTCATGGAGAAACGGAGTAATGCAATAAGAACGATGACATGATGTAGACAATATCTATCTATGTAGAGATAGAACCCATCGTTTTATCCTTAATAGCAACGATACATACGTGCCGGTTCCCCTTCTGTCACTAGGATCAAGCACCATAAGATCGAACCCACTACAAAGCACCTCTTCCCATTGCAAGATAAATAGATCAAGTTGGCCAAACAAAACCCAAATATCGGAGAAGAAATACGAGGCTATAAGCAATCATGCATAAAAGAGATCAAAGAAACTCGAATACTTTCATGGATATAAAAAGATATAACTGATCATAAACTGAAAGTTCATCAGATCCCAACAAACACACCGCAAAAAGAGTTACATCATATGGATCTCCAAGAGACCATTGTATTTAGAATTCAGCGGAGAGAGAGATGAAGCCATCTAG
>NW_024118187.1:0-16933 GCF_003073215.2 Triticum urartu | reverse complement strand
CCCCTCCCTCCTCCGATCCCACAGGCCTCCTGCCCCTCATCCTCTCTCCTTCCTCCTCCCTTCCCCTCCTCCCTCCATCTCTTTTTTTCTGTTTTCACTTTAGTTTTTTACTATTGTATAATGTAGTATTTTTACTGTTTTTAGTAAGTGTTTAAAATAATTAGTAAGTAAATTAATAAACTAGTTGAACTAGTTTATTTTTAGTAAGAACTAGTTTAATTAATAGAACTAATGTATTTTTAGTAAGAAAATTAATATAACTAGTTGAAATAGTTTATTTTTTAGAAAGAACTAGTTTATTTCTATTTATAGTAAGTTTATATTTAGTAAGAACTAGTTGAATTAATAGAACTAGTTGAACATGTCACATTTGCTGTTATTTTTTACTTTAAGCAATTATTCCCACATCAATGTCGACGATGCCTATCCCGCATCCTCGTCATCGATACCCGTCGTTCGCTGGGGTTTTTGTTGTATTAGTGATGTTATATGTATGATACTATTTGGGATGTATTAGTGATAACTTATAGGGCTTTTGTTTTTGTAGAAATCAAGGAGTCCCTCCATCGTCCCCGTCACCGACCCCCTCCGACCTCAAGGTGAGACCAGCCAAATCTCCATGTCAATATGAGTCCTACAATATATGATGTATATAAAAACATGTATATCTTGTGTTGCTCAAATAGGATATGTGGTTGCCCAAGTGGCCGGTCATGTTCAGGTTACACCTCCAAGTGGTCTATGTTTTGCTGGAGTGTTGATTAATTTCCGCTTCGGCAAATTTCAGACGCTCGATATGTCCTGTTTTAGCAAAGGTCATGCCGGAATTTTCCGTGAATTTTGGCATGACTTGTGCTAGAATATGTAGGAAATATCGAGTGGCCTGGATTTTCTAGAAAGATAATTAAATGGTATTTTGGGTTGACTTTAAGTCTGTCGAGGCCGAAGAATCCCGACTGTTGTCATGGGGTGTAATGCACTCAGGAAGAAGAAAAGACTCAACAGATCGATAGTCAACCCGTGATGAATAATAATGATCTAATTTAGGTTTTTTAGTACATATATTTAATTGTACAAGTTTAATACTTGAATTATGAACATAGGAAATGTCGTACACGGACGACGAAAGTCTCCCGGGGAGTGCGACTGGTGCCACGACGACCGGGGTTTCTGCGACAGGCTTCACTTGGACGAAGGTTGGCGCTTCCGCATTAAGCTCAAGGAATCCTTCGATTGTGATACGGTAAGCTACGACGCAAAATGTTTTTTTCGTAATTAAGCTCGACTTCTACTACTTCAACGTGTAATTTTCGTCTTTTACAATTCGACTAGCTTATCCCATGCCATGCAAGACACTATGTCTTGGAGAGGATACGTTTTGAAGATCATGAGAGGAATGAAACAAAGAAAATTAACCTAAGGACCCATCATGGTATGGATTATGAGATAAATCTATACAATTCTGAGAGCGTATCCCATTATGGTTGCCCGGGTTGGGAAGCACTTTGCAAGATGTATGATTTTCAAGAGGGTATGTTCATCACCATGGATCTTGGTGATCCTGATATCGACCAAGACAATTTGGACATGTGGGTCCTTGCTGATACATTTCCAATTCTACCGCTATGTGAGTTTCTCAAACATAGTTAATTTATATTGTTCATTTCAAAATAGTTGACAGCTTATTTCCATTGACAGCTTATTTTCATTGCTCAAACAATGTGTGGAACATGGTAGACAGAACCTACTACACCGATGGTTCTGAGTTAACTTATCAGGAGAAAAATCAACTGGTCGCATATTGTACTGATCTTGAGAATTACTATATCTATAATAAAACTCCTCCACATTGTGGTCAATACGTGCCACAAGTGCACGTGTTGAACTACGGTAACATCCATGGAGATGTCATGGTAAGATTTTTTACTATTACGACATCCGTGCATCTTTTGCATAAATTCTTTTAAAACTAAACTACATTGCTAACTACGAAGTTATTACTATGTTTTTCAACAGAAAATCCTGGAAGATTGTGTGCCTCATCTAATGTATCAGAATGGTCACCTTCATGTTTTGAACGTACAGCCAGGTCGTTCTACGAATCTCACCTGTCCATCCCGGATTTCTAAAACCGGTGAACACATGATAATCAAAGAATGGAAAAAATGTATGGACAGTCATAAGGAGGTTCTTGGAAGCAACATTGTGTGAAAGGCAAGAATTGGAGATAGGATAATCTCCATTCTCCATAATGGAGAGTCAGGGGCTATCTTGTTTTTTGCTATTTTACCTAAGAGAATAGTGTAGGTCTTAAGAGAATGTAGTAGGTCCTAAGAGGTATAATGTTTATTGTGTGGTACAATGTGTTAGAGTTGATGATGATGAGTAGTTGTGATTATGACTAGTGACCAACTTTCTATGTGATGTCTCATTGATGAAAACGATGACCATGAGGAGGTGTTATATGACAATGATGTATTATGATGATAAGTTCTTAATCATACGATGATGATGATGATATTTATTATATCATTGGGTGAAAGTACTGCGGATTAGTTTCAAGTGGATGTCCATCCACTTGAAACTAGTCTACGGTTCTTTCACCCCGTGATTTAATAACTCATTATGATGTAGAAACAATCTCTAAATTTCTGTTGTATGAAAACTTGTACAAAGGTGTACGAATACAACATGAAATAAAAAAGAAATAAAATACGGAATAATAGTAGTAGCGCGGGTTAGTAGAAGCGCTACTATTAATTACCAGTAGCGCTGCCTAGGGAAGCGCTACTACTAAGTCGATATAGTAGTTGCGTGGGTTGATCCACAGTACTGCTAACCTTTAGCTGTAGCGCCGTACCAGTAGCGCTCCCACCCACGCTACTGATGGTCCTAAAACTCGCGCTGCTGCTAGGCTTTTCCCTAGTAGTGCCAGGTGGTAAATATTTAGCAACAATGTAATTAGCATAGTCAGCATACCAGGGAGTGTTATGAGAAACATTTATTGCAGTTAACTGCTCATCAGGAAAACTATCATCAATAGGTAGTGGGTCATCAAGCGCATTTTCAAGCCTAGACAAGTTATTAGCTATGGGGTACTCAGCTCCTTCTCTATCAGCTATATGTAAATCAAATACTTGAAGGAAGAGAACCCATCGAATAAGTGTAGGTTTAGCATCTTTCTTTTCCATAAGATATTTCATAGCAGCATGGTCGGTGTGAACAATAACTTTTGAATTAACAATCTAAGATCTAAATTTATTACAAGCAAACACCACTGCTAGAACTTATTTTTCAGCAGTAGCATGATTTCGTTGAGCACTGTCTACAATTTTACTAGCATAATGAATGGAATCCAGTTTCTTATCAACTCTTTTCCCTAGAACAACACCAACAACATAATCACTAGCATCACACATAATTTCAAAAGGCAAGTTCCAATCAGGTGGTTGAACAACAGGTGTAGAAATTAAGGCTTTCTTGAGTGTTTCAAAGGCTTCTAAACAATCATCATCAAAAATAGAAGGTACATCCCTCTGCAAAAGGTTTGTAAGAGGCCTAGAAATTTTAGAAAATTCTTTGATAAATCTCCTATAGAAACCAGCATCACCTAGGAAACTACGAATACCATTGATATCTTTAGGACATGGCATTTTCTCAATTGCATCAACCTTAGCTTTGTCCACTTCAATACTTCTTTCAGAAATTTTATGACCCAAGAAAATACCTTCATTAACCATAAAGTGGCACTTCTCCCAATTCAAGACAAGATTTGTTTGTTCACATCTCCACAAAACTCGATCAAGATTGCTTAAACAATCATCAAAAGACTTCATATAAACAGAGAAGTCATCCATGAAAACCTCAACAATCTTTTCACAAAAGTCAGAGAATATAGCAGTCATACATCTTTGAAAGGTAGCGGGTGCATTGCATAAACCAAAAGGCATACGTCTATAAGCATAAGTTCCAAAGGGACAAGTGAAAGTGGTCTTTTCTTGATCAGGTTGAGAAACAGGTATTTGTGAAAAACCAGAGTATCCATCTAGGAAGCAAAAATGTGTGTGCTTAGATAATCTTTCTAGCATTTGATCAATAAAAGGCAGAGGGTAATGATCTTTTCTAGTTGCTTTATTTAATTTTCTGAAATCAATTACCATTCTATAGTCTGTACCAATTCTTTGTGGAATAAGTTCATTCTTATCATTAGGAACAACAATAATACCTCCTTTCTTAGGAAAACAATGAACATGACTTACCCATCTACTATCACATATAGGATAGATTATACCTGCTTCCAGAAGTTTTAATATTTCCGTTCTTACCGCTTCTTTCATTTTCGGATTTAACCGACATTTGTGATCAACAACAGGTTTAGCATCAGGTTCCATATTAATATTGTGCTGACATAGAGTGGGACTAATGCCCTTTAAATCATCAAGAGTATATCCAATAGCTGCTCGGTGCTTCCTTAGAACTTTCAATAATCTTTCTTCTTCATGTTCTAAAAGATTAGCACTAATAATAACGGGATATATCTTCTTTTCATGAATATAAGCATATATCAAAGTGTCTAGAAATTGTTTTAACTCGAACACAGGATCACCTTTAGGTGGAGGAGGACCTCCTAGAGTTTTAATAGCCAAATTGTGTTTAAGTAGAGGACGTTGTTCAAAGAAAATCTTATCTATTTCATTTCTTTCATGCATATGTAAATCATTTTCATGGTCTAGCAAATATTGTTCTAGTGGATCAATAGGTGGCACAACAATATAAGCAAGACCAATTATTTCATCCTTACTAGGAAATTCTGTTTCATGATGCTTTCTACTAAACTTGGAAAAAACCAAACTCATGAGATTCATCACCAAAACTAACACTGACAGCTTGTTTCTCACAATCTATCTTAGCATTAACGGCATTCAAGAAAGGTCTATCGAAGATAATGGGACAAAAGTCATCTTGTGGGGAAAAAAGAACAAGAAAATCAGTAGGGTATTTTATTTTCGCACATAGGACTTCAACATCTCTAACAATCCCAAGTGGTGTGATGGTGTCTCTATTAGCAGGTTTAATAGTGGCATCTATTTCTTCTATTTCAGCGGGTGCTATGTCATTCATAATTTCTTGATATAAGGTAAAGGGAATAGCACTCACTCTAGCAAACCATAATAACAATGATCTCCTATTTTAACTGAGACAACACGCATGCCCACAATGGGTCTATGTTTTTCCTCTTTATTATGTTTGGCAATTCATGTAGCTTCATTGCAGAAGTAAATAACATGCCCATCTACATTTTCTTCGAGGAGATATTTAACCATAGCAATACTAGGTTCTACTTTGATTTGTTGATCAGGTATGGGTGTTCTAAAATAACTTTTGTTAACCACAGTTGAAACTTTAGCATATTCCTTTATGCTAACAGGGAAAGGTGGTTTCTCAATATAAGTAGTAGGAACAACTGGATCAACACTATAAAGTATAGTTTTTTCCTTAGCTAGTACCATTCTTTAATTTCTTCTTTAATAGGTGGGTGATATTTGAACCACTTCTCTTTAGGGAGATCAACATGAGTAGCAAATGATTCACAAAAGGGGGCTACTATCTCAAAGTCAAGTCCATATTTAGTGCTAAACTTTTGAAAAGCATCGATATCCATAAAAGATTTAACACAATCATATTTAAGCTCAATACCTGAATTTTTACCTTCATCAAGTTCCTAATCTTCAGGGTTGCGTTTAATTCTTTCTAAAAGATCCCACCAGAATTCAATAGTCTTCTTCATAAAAGAACCAGCGTAAGAAGTATCAAGCATGGATCGATCATTATGAGAAAGCCGAGCATAAAAATTCTGGATAATAACTTCTCTTGGGAGCACATGATTGGGGCATGTATGTAACATTGACTTAAGCCTCCCCCAAGTTAGAGCGATACTTTCTCCTTCACGAGGCTGAAAATTCTATATGTAATTCTGATCACGATGAACTAGATGCATAGGATAAAAATATTGGTGGAACTCCAATTTCAATCGATTCCAATTCCAAGATCAAATATCATCGCATAGCCTATACCATGCCGATGCTTTTCCCTTCAAAGATAAAGGGAAAATCTTCTTCTTTTCATCTCCGGGTAAACCTGCAAGCTTAAAGAATGCACAAATTTGTTCAACATATATTAAGTGCATATCAGGATGTTCGGTTCCATCTCACGCATAAGGATTAGCTAGCAGTTGTTCTATCATAACCGAAGGAATTTCATATTCAATATTTTAAGTAGGTGCATTAGGTTGAGGGGTAGCTAATTGTGGTTCTGGTCAAGGTGAAGTACCCCGAACAAACCCCTCAATGGATTGTTTTCCATAGTAACAAGTGACAATAAATTTCAACACACTGTATAAATGTTTCCTTACCAAATTCCACTTACCAAATGCGCTTCACTCCCCGGCAACGGCGCCAGAAAATAGCCTTGATGACCCACAAGTATAGGGGATCAATTATAGCTCTTTTCGATAAGTAAGAGTGTCGAACCCAATGAGGAGCATAAGGAAATGACAAATGGTTTTCAGCAAGGTAATGTCTGCAAGTGCTGAAATTGTAAGTAACAGAGTAGTTTGATAGCAAGATATTTTGTAATGGGCAAGTAATGATAATAGTAACAAAAGTGGAGCAAGGTAGCCCAATCCTTTTGAGGCAAAGGACAGGCCAAAATGTTTCTTATAATAGGCAAAGCGTTCTTGAGGGTCCACGGGAATTTCATCTAGTCACTTTCATCATGTTGATTCGATTTGTGTTCGCTACTTTGATAATTTGATATGTGGGTGGACCGGTGATTACATGTTGTTCTTACTTGAACAAACGTCCTACCTATGATTAACCCTCCCGCAAGCATCCGCAGCTACGAGAAAAGTATTAAGAATAAATTCTAACCATAGCATTAAATTTTTGGATCCAATCGGTCCCTTACGGAATAGCGCATAAACTAGGATTTAAGCTTCTGTCACTCTGAAAAACCATCATCAAATTGCTACTCCATAATGCATTCCCTTCGTCCCAAGTATGGTGTAGTGTCATGTAGTCGACGTTCACATGACACCACTAAGGGAATCACAACATACATACTATCAAAATATCGAACACATATCAAGTTCACATGATTACTTGCAACATGATTTCTCCTGTGACCTCAAGAACAAAAGTAACTACTAACAAGTGATAAACATGCTCAAGATCAAGTGGTATTAAATAGCATAATGGATCTGAACATATAATCTTCCACCAAATAAACCATATAGTAATCAACTACAAGATGTAATCAACACTACTAGTCACCCACAAGCACCAACCTATTGTTCCGGTAACAAGATTGAACACAAGGGATGAACTAGGGTTTGAGATTAGATGGTGCTGTTGAAGATGTTGATGGAGATTGCCCTCTCATTTTTGGTAGGGAAATATCCATCAACAACTTCAACAGCATCATCTCCTCACAAAAACTAGTTCATCTCTTGTGTTCAATCTTTGTACCGGAACCTCAGATTGGTACCTGTGGGTGACTAGTAGTGTTGATTACATCTTCTAGTTGATTACTATATGGTTTATTTGGTGGAAGATTATATGTTCAGATCCATTATGCTATTAAATACCCCTCTTTTCGGGGGAAACGACACCTACGGGATCACGGGGAATCCCTTTTTGCTACGGTTGGCGGGCGCGGAGCTGTGGAAAGAGCGGGAATGAGAAATTAACGTGAGGGGATTATCTAGGTTCGGGCCGCAAGTGATCCGTAATACCCTACTCCTGCTGGTTTCTGTTTATCTGGTGTTCTTGGACTAGCTACAAGGTCTGCAGGGTCCAAAAAAATCTGAATCCTCTCTCAGTACGCCTCGGACCTCCTTTTATAGTCAAAGGGGCTGCCATAGTGGCACACCGGAGGTGGAAAGCTATACAGTAATCGAGTCTATCTCCTGGCACCGTAGGACAAACGCATTTAATGCGCTACCGGCATGCCCTTCTTGCTTTATCAGGGGATGGCAAGGAAGCTCGTACCAGATGTTGCCGCCTCACCTGGCTTTGACGCGCGTCCGAACTGACGAGGTGTGTAGTGCCACGTTGGCTAGCTACTGGGTAAGTGCGGTGGCTGAATCTTCAAGAAGATCTGCTTGCCACCATGTAGGTGCATGCCGAGTCGGCCTAGAGGCCGCACGTCGCCACGCGGGCGCCTGCCTAACTGGTGGGCTGGCAGCTGCATGGGAATGATGGTGGAGTCTTGGTAGACATGGGCCTGGCTGCGGCCCCGCAAATGTTTTCGGCAAGAGTCTTGCCGGGGCCCCGACAAGGGTCTTGCCGCGGCATCGTGGTCGTCCCCGGCAAGGCTCTTGCCGGGGGCTCGTGGGTATCCTTGGCAAGGATCTTGCCAAGGATGGTCGTCTTCTGGTCATCATCTAGTCTTGTGTGCTTCTGGTCTCCACAAAGATTTGCATGCCACCATGGAGGTGCCTCCCGAGCCTCGGTTCCAAAGTGGATGATAGTGTTGGAACTCTTGGGCTCAAGGGGGGCGGCTCTAATGGTGTCGGGCAGTTGCCCCGGCAAGGTTCTTGTCGGGGCTGCGGAGGCCACCCCAGCAAGGGCCTTGCCGGGAGAGTCCACCTCGCCCCTCTTCTCTTCGTGTTTCTAGCTTGGCATTGTTCTGGTTGCCTTCTGGCTTTGCTTCCTTTCTCTGCCCCGCTAGGTGTGGTCACAGGCGCGGCTCCAACTGCCTGCGCACAAGTAAAGGGGTACAAAATAGGACCCCTCCTTTTGTGCACCGACAGGGCCCCCGGGCCTGGGCCATACATAAGCGTGACGCGTTGTCGGGCTAGGCCCAAAACGGTGCGCGGGCATATGGGGCCGAGTTGTACTGTTGTAACTCCCTCGCCCGTCGGACTTCCCCACGACCCATGTTGAATGCGCGACATTGGGGTCGTGCGTGACGTTGGGGCCATGCGTGGGGCGGTTGCTGCCCTCATGCTTCATATGATAGTAAATGGTAAAGAGGCGGCCCACGCCTTCCCCATTAAAAAGGAAAAACTGCAGGTGCGCTGCTCATTTACCCTTTGTGCCTCTTCCAATCACAGAAATGTCGTTCCTTTCTTCTTCCTCGGGTGAAAGATTCGAAGTTCTCCCTCTGCTTGCTGCTGTTGTGCCCCCATTGCTCTTGATCCTTCGTCCCCTCCCAGCTGCCATGGCACCCAAAACCAGCAGGGGCAAGGGAGAAGCCAAGGATGTCGGGGAGAAGGAGGCGCCGGAGAGCGAGTCGGCGGCGCGGCGGACGTAGCTCGCCTACTTCCCATCGACGATCAATGCAATTCACCTCAAGAACTTCTTATTGCCCTTGTGGGGGAGGAAGACGACGGGGCACCCTGCCACGCGCGTCGTCCTCGCCGATTTTGCCGAGGATGGCCCAAATTGGTACCCCTTCTTTGTCGATTTATTCACTTGCGGGCTCTGCCCCCCTTTTTCTGACTTCTTCAATGACATCATGCACTCCTACGACTTCCATCTTTTGGATATCACGCCGAACACAGTGGCGTGCAAGGCTCTGTTTGCCCACCTCTGCGAGAGCTTTTCCGGGGTGCTCCCTAGCATGGCGCTTTTCCGCCACTACTTCTCTCCTCGCCTCCAACCAGGGGCGCCATCTCTGGGAGCATCGCCTGTATCCCGAGGACCTAGGACAAAGGCACATACCCGGAGGGTGCCCAGAAGGAGAGGTGGGAGGAGTGGCGGGGCCGGTGCTGCTGGATCGAGGAGGAGGACCCACAGTAGTTTTACCGGGTTCGTCAGAGCCTGCCAACCCGCCGCGCGGACTGGAACGACCTCGAGGCCAATGACAAGAAGCTCTCGGTCGCCACCACCAGGATCCATCGCCTCACCGCGTACGGGCTCACCCTTGAGATGATTGGGGTGGACTTCATCCATCGCCGAATTGCGCCATTGCACAAAAAGGGGAAGTCGTCCTGGGACTTCAGGAATGCGGCCGACGTCATGAGGCTCCGCCCTGGCCTGAAGCACAACTTCACGTTCATGGGGCATGCCCATTTCTGTAAAAGGCTCTTTCAGCTTGACGTGGGCTGCGACGGCAGGGCTGAGAGGACCGGCAGGGCCGCGAAGGCCGGCAAGGCCGACAAGGGGCCCCTGTTTGGGTTTCCAGTGGGAGTGGTCCCGCTGATAAACAACTCTCGCCAGTGCGACATCATTGCGATGATGCTGGACTTCAACGCACACGACCTTGACCTGGCCTAGTCCGAGCTGCCAGTGGAGAGGGCGCAGGAGTTCTTCGACACCTTGTCGGAGGCCTATGTCCGCGACGAGCCGCTGCTCATCCAGGAATCCAGCAAGGCGGAGCTGGACTACATCACCGCCAGGGCGGCAGAGGTGGCGCTCGCCAGGGAGGCCGGCAGTGCTCGCAGCATGGAGGATGAGGCCGACGCGGCCGCAGAGGGGAGGGAGCTCGCCTAGTGGGTGGAGTCCGCCGGGAAGGCCAGCGACACCGGTGATGAGGCTTCCCTCATGGAAGACATGGGCAACGAGTCGTCCGAAAAGGAGGTCGAGGCGAACGATCCCCCAGCCGCGGGGAGGCGGCGCGTCCTGCGGTGGGCTTCCTCTGGCGAGCCGGTCCGACCCAGCAGGATTGCGCAGCGGCAGTCGGCCCAAGGACAGCCCGTGCGCGAGACGAGGGCAATGAAGGCCACGATAGCGAAGAAGGTGGTGAAGGCCGTGGTGGCGAATAGGACAGCAACTGCTTCTTCCTTGTCCAAGCGGCACCGTACCCCGTCCCCATCTCCTCCTCCTTCGAACGGCACCCTGGAGGCCGAGTGCAACCTCAGGTCCTTTAGAGCGGCAAGGAAGAGGAAGCTAGCGGAGGAGGAGGTGGAGGATGAGTAAGTATTCTACCCCCCATCACTTCCTGACCTTACGCCTGTGTTATCTTCCTTTGATTTGGTGTCATCTTCACATGGACACGGAGACGCTCGCACAGAGGGTGGCGAAGAGGGCCAAGGCCTCGGCGGGCGACAAGCCCACGGCGGATACTCCGCATACGCCGCTGCTAGTGGAGAGTAGCCCAGACAGCAGCCCTCGACGCAGCCCTCGCTTTAGCCCCCAGCGTGAGTCCGCCACTCACTCCTTTACTGATGAGCCCTGGGGTGTGGATGTTTGATGCTGACCTTGCCGGGTTTGCAGGAGGAGAACGGTGGCAGGAGGAGCCGCCGAGGGCCACCCCTAACGCACCTCCCCCATCGACTACGTCGCCCAGAGAAGGGTCCTCGGCAAGGGCATCGACCATCGAGCCCACACATATGGAGGAGGAGGAGGCGAGCTTGGGTGCCGGTGGTTCTGCCCCGGCAACGAACGTTTGCGGGGAAGGCGCTTCTTCCTAGCCTGGTGCCGGTAAGTGGTTCCCTTCTCGTCCCTGTTCCTTCTTCTGCTTTTTGAATCTTGGTCTTGGCTCCGTCTCATTCCCTTCCTTGGTCCCCAGGCCCTTCCTCAACAGCCTAGGAGGATATCGACACCGTCATCGAGGAGGTCGCCAGGGAAGCCAAGGACAAGGCCAACAAGATTGCCGCCGAGGAGGCCACCAAGACCACCACTGAAGAGGCCACCAAGGGGCCTGCCGGAGAGAGGTTGGTTGACGATCAACCTTCCTCCTTGGTTGCCTCTGGCTTGATCAAATATCTGAAGGTGAGCAACGACCTATTCGTCCACCTCCCAGGTACAACGAGCACCAGGGCACCAACCGAAGGGGAGGTGTTCGATGATGAGGCACTCGCCGCCGCCGGGCTTGAGGTTGTTGATGAACCGAGCACCGGTGGCGGCGGTTCCCAGGAGGAGCAGCTCCTTTGGGCCATGACCGTCAACTTCCAGAAGCTCTAGACGCTTCACCGTGCTCGCCTGGACAAGGCGAAGTCCAGGTTGGCAGCGGTGGAAAAAGCGAAGGTGGACCTCGAGGAGCGCGTCGCTGAGACACAGGCCTGGTTCCGCCAGGCCCATAATGAACTGAAAGTCGCCCAGGATCTATTGGCTGAGCGCAGACAGGAGCTCATCCTGAAGCAGGCTGACGTTGAGAAAGCTCAAGAGGCGGCGAGGGAACAGGCCACCAAGGACGAGGCCATCCGGCACCAGCACCAGGCCGAGCTAAACTCCTAGGAGGAGGACCTTGCCGCTCGTGAGGAGGTTCTCGCCGCCACACTCCGCAGGAAAGATGACGAGGTCGAGAAGCTCATCGCGCAGCGGTCCCAGGAGCTGGAGCAGAGCCACAAGGAGGCACTCAATGCTCAAGCCCTGGTCCATGTCGGCCGGGTGGCGGAGCTAGAGGTGGAGTGGGATGGGCTGAAGGAACGGGTCCTGAAGCTGACGGAGGAGAAGGATGCGGCCAATGGCGCTCTGGCGGAGGCGCACGCCACAGTCCTTAGCAAGGCCGAGCTACTCTCCAAGTCCAACCACGCTATCAATGACCTAAAGCTGAAGTTGGAGGGCCTTGAGGGGACTCTTTCCAAGGTCAGGGCCCGGGAAGAGACCCTGAACAAGGGCCTGGAGGAGGAGAGGCAGTTGCGGAGGGATGATGCCGCCGGACACAAGGATTACACGGAGAGCATAAACCGTTGGGTCAACCGCCTTGCCGACGTCGCTGGTAGGATCACCACGAAGCTGGCTGCCATGGGGATGCCGAATGTGAGGTACCTCCTGGAGCCGAACGTGAGTCCAAGCGCCAGACTGACCCTGTTCTTCGAAGGTGTTCTTGGAGCCCTGGAGCAGCTCCGCTCCAACCAGGCAACTTATCTGGGGAACGAGTCCCAAAGGCTTTGCTGGGGCGCCCTGACCAAGGTACTCACCAAGGTGGCGTTCTGGAACCCCTCTGTCAACTTTGCCGACGCGTTGGAGAGCTTGCCAGAGGAGGCGGACCTCGCGGTGCTCAAGGAGCATATCAAGCCCATCATCAACTGCGTCGATGGAGTTGAGAGGGTGGAGGGCCAATGCCGGGACTAGGCACCCCGTTGCCGCTGCGAGTTAAAGACCAAGACAGTTTTATCTTAAGTTACAACCGCGGCAATTATTATCTAGAGTACTTCAATATCATGCATGCTATGTTCCCGTTAGATCTTTCGTTGTATGTTTGCACACTACGCTTAGTGAGATAAGGCTGCCGGTGCGTAAACCCATGTCATGGTGCTTTGAGGACAGATCCTTAGCACACTATCAGGAGGGCGCTTGCTGCCGGGAAAACCACCTTGCCTCTTCCAGCACGATCGCTTGACCTTTCGAGCGGACTCAAAACAAGACAAGAGTGCGGCTGGTAGCGGGCAGGCCGCCTCGTTGTTCTTAGCGCGGCCGCATGAACTGTCGAGCAGACTCGAGACAGAGACAAGGGTGTTGCCAAAAGCGGAAGGGTCCCATTGCGTGCAGGTTTCCCATAGAAGGAAAGAGATCTCTTGGGGAGGACAGACTCACATAAATGAAATTAGCCAAAATTTTACATGGCTTAGCTTTTTGGGGCCACACGGATGGCTATCGAAGCTGTGAACGGCACCAGAGGGCGGCCGATCGACGTCGCCTTCTCCCTTCGAGCTGTCCCCATGAAAGAGTCGTCGCGTCGGCTCCAAAATCAGATTTCCACGGCTTGCGCCCCCTGTCGGTGTCAAAACTGGCGGATCTCAGGTAGGGGGTCCCGAACTGTGCGTCTAAGGCGGATGGTAATAGGAGGCGGGGGACACAATGTTTACCCTGGTTCGGGCCCTCTCGATGGAGGTAATACCCTACTTCCTGCTTGATTGATCTTGATGATATGCGTATTACAAGAGTTGATCTACCATGAGATCGTAGAGGCTAAACCCTAGAAGCTAGCCTATGGTTATGATTGTTGTTATCCTACGGACTAAACCATCCGGTTTATATAAACACCGAAGGGGGCTAGGGTTACACAGAGTTGGTTACAAGGGAGGAGATCTACATATCTGAATTGCCAAGCTTGCCTTCCACGCAAAGGAGAGTCCCACCCGGACATGGGACGAAGTCTTCAATCTTGTATCTTCATAGTCCAACAGTCCGGCCAAAGTATATAGTCCGGCTGTCCGAGGACCCCCTAATCTAGGAATCCCTCTGTAGCCCCTGAACCAGGCTTCAATGACGATGAGTCCGGCGCGCACATTGCAAGGCGGGTTCCTTCTCCGAATACTCCATAGAAGATTTTGAACACAGGGATCGTGTCTAGCTCTGCAAAACAAATTCCACATACCACCGTAGAGAGTATATTATTCTACAAATCTAATCTACTGACAACTTTTCATAACATATCTTCCTGCCATGGCCCGGTCATTACGAACCGTTTTCCGAACCAGCTACTGCACATATTGCGAGGCAGTTTTCTTGGCACGTCTTGTTGAAGCTAGATCGTGTCCCCTTATCACGGGATTCTCATCAATACGGGTGTGGGTAACCCAACCGCGCCATCAATCACATCGCTTGGGGAATAAGCGAGTTTACCAGGTAGGTGGGGAGGCGCATAGTTTCTTCCGCCCTTAGAAAGGGACAAGGACTCCTCCTTTTCACCCACGCCTTTTTCTTCCCTGCCCATCCATTCTCACGAACTCGAGCTCCATCGCCCAAGTTTGCATTTTCTCCGCAAAACTACTCCAAACATGTCCGGAGCGGGAGGCAAGTGGATGGTCTCCTCTATTACGGAGGAGAACATTACGAAGCTCCGAGAAGCTGGATACCTGGCTGCAGATATCGCGCACCGGCTCCCAGACGCGGGGCAGATCGTCCCTACCCCTGAACCCCACGAAAGGGTTGAATTCCTTACCCATTTCGTCCGGGGGCTGGGATTTGCCCTCCACCCATTTGTTCGCGGGCTCATGCTCTACTACGGGCTGGACTTCCACGACCTGGCCCCCAATTTCATCCTCAACATCTCGGCATTTATCGTCGTGTGCGAGGCCTTCCTTCGCATCAAGCTCCACTTCAGTCTATGGCTGAAGACCTTCAATGTTAAACCGAAGGTGGTGGTCGGCCAGCAAGCGGAGTGCGGATGCACCATGGTGGGAAAAATGCCCAACGTCACCTGGCTCGAAGGCTCCTATGTGGAGACAGTGAAGGGGTTGCAATCGGGGTGGTTCCACATCACCGAGCCGCGTGACACCAATTTGGTGGCGGCCCCTGAATTTCGATCCGGCATCCCCATGCGGCTCACCTCTTGGAAACGGAAGGGCCTATCCTGGGGTTCATCGGTGGAGCTGACCGGACTCCAGAACTATGTTAAAAACATGATAAGCAAGAAAATCAAGCTTGTCAACGTGGTCCAGGTCATGCTCTTCCGCCGGATCCTCCCGTGTCAAAGACGGGCATTCAATATGTGGGAGTTCGACTCGGCTAAGCACCAGACGCTGTGAGAGCTCTTCGACACGGCACACCAGGACATCTGGAGGGTGATGTTCAAGTCCGCTGAGGTACCTCCTGCCCTTACTGAGGATCGCGGACTCAGCGCAAGGTGCCCTGCCAATCTGGTAAGCTCCTTATATCTCATAAGATGTTTCTTTCCCCGATATAATCATGTGGGGGATCTAAGCCTCCATGCCATTTAACGGGAATGCGTCGCGACAGCGGAGCGGTTTGATTGTCCAGCCCCACTGCCCGAGGATCCAGCAAGGGCTCTCTTAAGAGAGATGCTGGTTCCGGCGCCCTATGAGGTGCCAGAGACGAAGGCCAAGAAGAAGGCCATGGGGACCAGGAAAGGTCTCCAGCGCAAGGTCGTATCGGACTCATCGTCCGATAACACAGAGGGGCCCTCCTCCCATGAAAACGAGGAGGAGGATGAGGAAAGTTCTCCCCCCAGCCGGGGGAGACAAGAAAAGGAAGGCCACCCCATCAGGGGAAGCCGAAGGGTCCAAGAAGGGAAGGACTCTCCTTCCGGACTGCTCCACAGCGGCCTCTTTTAGCGACGAGGAGTGGTTACCCAGGGACAAGCCCCTGGCGAAGTCGTAAGTATCCGGATACCATAATAGTTCTTGGTATGTTCTATTTTATTACTTCTTATCATGTTGAACATGATCATGCAGCCCGTCCAAAGCCCTTATCAACGTATCCTCTTCGGATGAGTCTTTGGGCCCGTCGGAGATGAACAACGATTCACTCCCGACCGCCTCCTCCCCCCGCCCTACAGACGACGTCGAGGTGTTGTCTCAAAGGGTACTGAACCAAGGGAAGACAGTTCAGGAAGCGCCCCAAGGCGACATTCCGGACGCTGAAGCGGGACCTTGAGCGGTCCGAGACAGAGCTTGGCCTTACCAACAGGCAGCTCGAAGAGAACAAAGGTAAGTGATACCTCATCTGTTTATTGATAAAGAAAAAGGAAACTGGTTGTTGGATGTAACACCCAGGATGTAACTTTTCCAATTTGTACTCCAACTCTTGCCGTTTTCGGCGTTAAGTTATTTTATTTTCTCGGGTTCGGGTTTTTGTCTCCGTGTGTTGTTGTCGTTGTCATGCATCTCATATCATGTCATCATGTGCATTGCATTTGCATACATGTTCGTCTCATGCATTCGAGCTTTTTCCCCGTTGTCCGTTTTGCATTCCGGCGCTTCGTTCTCCTCCGGTGGTCATTTCTAGCTTTCTTTCCTGTGTGGGGATTAAACATTTCCGTATTGGACCGAGACTTGCCAAGCGGCCTTGGTTTACTACCGGTAGACCGCCTGTCAAGTTTCGTATCATTTGGACTCTGTTTGATACTCCAACGGTTAACCGAGGGACCGAAAAGGCCTCGTGTGTGTTCCAGCCCAACACCCCTCCAATTTGGCCCAAAACCCACCAAAACCCTCTCCATCATCTAGAGCGTTCGATCACGATCGCGTGGCCGAAAACCGCACCTCATTTGGACTCTCCTAGCTCCCTCTATGCCTATA
>NW_024118186.1:0-12002 GCF_003073215.2 Triticum urartu | reverse complement strand
TTGATTTTTAATGCGTTCCTAGAGAAAGCTAAGTTGAAAGATGATGGTAGCAACTACACAGACTGGGTCCGTAACTTGAGGATTATCCTCATTGCTGCACAAAAGAGACATGTCCTGGAAGCACCGCTAGGTGCAAGACCCGCTGTAGGAGCAACTCCGGACGTTATGAATGTCTGGTAGAGCAAAGCTGATGACTACTCAGTGTGTCATGCTTTACGGCTTAGAATTGGGACTTCAAAGACGTTTTGAACGTCATGGAGCATATGAGATGTTCCAGGAGTTGAAGTTAATATTTCAAGCAAATGCTTGAGTTGAGAGATATGAAGTCTCCAACAAGTTCTATAGCTGCAAAATGGAGGATAATAGTTATGTCAGTGAACACATACTTAGAATGTCTGGGTACCACAACCACTTGACTCAGCTGGGAGTTAATCTTCCTGATGATAGTGTCATTGACAGAGTTCTTCAATCACTGCCACCAAGCTATAAAGGCTTCATGATGAACTATAATATGCAAGGGATGGAAAAGACTATTCCCAAGCTCTTCGTGATGCTAAAGGCTGCGGAGGTAGAAATGAAGAATGAGGATCAAGTGTTGATGGTTAACAAGACCACTAGTTTCAAGAAAAGGGGCAAAGGGAAGAAGGGTAACTTCAAGAAGAATAGCAAGCAAGTTGCTGCTCAAGGGAAGAATCCCAAGTCTGTACCTAAGCCTGAGTGCTTCTACTGCAAAGGGACTGGTCACTAGAAGCGGAACTGCCCCAAGTATTTGGCGGATAAGTAGAATGGAAAAGTGAAAGTTATATTTGATATACATGTTATTGATGTGTACCTTACTAATACTCGTAGTAGCGCCTGGGTATTTGATACTGGTTATGTTGCTCATATTGGCAACTCGAACCAGGGGCTACGGATTAAACGAAGATTGGCTAAGGACGAGGTGACGATACGCGTGGGAAATGGTTCCACGGTTGATGTGATCGTCGTCGGCACATTACCTCTACATCTATCGTTGGGATTAGTTTTAGACCTGAATAATTGTTATTTGGTGCCAGCGTTGAGCATGAACATTATATCTGGATCTTGTTTGATGCGAGACGGTTATTCATTTAAATCAGATAATAATGGTTGTTCCATTTATATGAGTAATATCATTTATGGTCATGCACCCTTGATGAGTGGTCTATTTTTGTTGAGTCTCGATTGTAGTGATACACATATTCATAATATTGAAGCCAAAAGATGCAAAGTTAATAATGATAGTGCAACTTATTTGTGGCATTACCGTTCAGGTCATATGGGTGTAAAGTGCATGAAGAAACTCCATGCTGATGGGTTTTGGAATCACTTGATTATGAATCACTTGATGCTTGCGAACCATGCCTGATGGGCAAGATGACTAAGACTCTGTTCTCCAGAACAATGGAGCGAGCAACTGACTTGTTGGAAATAATACATACTGATGTATGCGGTCCGATGAGTGTTCGGGCTCGCGGCGGCTATCGTTATTTTCTGACCTTCACAGATGATTTGAGAAGATATGGGTATATCTACTTAATGAAACAGAAGTCTGAAACATTTGAAAAGTTCAAAGAATTTAGAGTGAAGTGGAAAATCATCGTAAAAAGAAAATAAAGTTTCTACAATCTGATTGTGGAGGTGAATATTTGAGTTATGAGTTTGGTCTTCATTTGAAACAATGTGGAATAGTTTCGCAACTCATGCCACCTGGAACACCATAGCGTAATGGTGTGTCCGAACTTCGTAACCGTACTTTATTAGATATATGGTGCGATCTATGATGTCTCTTACTGATTTACCGCTATTGTTTTGGGGTTATGCTTTAGAGACAACTGCATTCATGTTAAATAGGGCACCATCTAAATATGTTGAGATGACACCATATGAACTGTGGTTTGGCAAGAAACCTAAGTTGTCGTTTCTTAAAGTTTGGGGCTGCGATGCTTATGTGAAAAAGCCTCAACCTGATAAGCTCGAACCCAAATAGGAGAAATGTGTCTTCATAGGATACCCAAAAGAAACTGTTGGGTACACCTTCTATCACAGATCCGAAGGCAAGATATTCGTTGCTAAGAATGGATCCTTTCTAGAGAAGGAGTTTCTCTTGAAAGAAGTGAGTGGGAGGAAAGTAGAAATTGATGAGGTAATTGTACCTTCTCCCGAATTGGAAAGTAGTTCATCATAGAAATCAGTTCCAGTGATTCCTGCACCAATTAGTGAGGAAGATAATGATGATGGTCATGAAATTTCAGATCAAGTTACTACCGAACCTCGTGGGTCAACCAGAGTACCATCCACACCAGAGTGGTACGGTAATCCTGTTCTGGAGGTCATGTTATTTGACCATTACGAACCTATGAACTATGAGGAAGCGATGATGAGACCAGATTCCGCGAAATGGCTTGAGGCCATGAAATCTGAGATGGGGTCCCTGTATGAGAACAAAGTGTGTACTTTGGTTGACTTGCCCGATGATCGGCAAGCCATAGAGAATAAATGGATCTTCAAGAAGAAGACTGACACTGACGGTAATGTTACTGTCTACAAAGCTTGACTTGTTGCAAAAGGTTTTCGACAAGTTCAAGGAGTTGACTACAATGAGACCTTCTCACCCGTGGCGATGCTTAAGTCTCTCCAAATCATGTTAGCAATTACCGCATTTTATGATTATGAAATTTGGCAAATGGATGTCAAAACGGCATTCCTTGATGGATATCTTAAAGAAGAGTTCTATATGATGCAACCAGAAGGTTTTGTCGATCCTAAAGGTGCTAACAAAATGTGCAAGCTCCAGCGATCCATTTATGGACTAGTGCAAGCCTCTCGGACTTGGAATATACGCTTTGATAGTGTGATCAAAGCATATGGTTTTATACAGACTTTTGGAGAAGCCTGTATTTACAACAAAGTGAGTGGGAGCTCTGTAGCATTTCTAATATTATATGTGGATGACATATTGTTGATTGGAAATAATACATGATTTCTGGATAGCATAAAAGGATACTTGAATAAGAATTTTTCAATGAAGATCTATAGAGATAGATCGAGACGCTTAATTGGACTTTCACAAAGCACATACCTTGATAAAGTTTTGAAGAAGTTCAAAATGGATCAGTCAAAGAAAGGGTTCTTGCTTGTGTTATAAGGTGTGAAGTTGAGTCAGACTCAATGCCCGACCACTTCAGAAGATAGAGAGAAAATGAAAGTCATTCCCTATGCCTCAGCCACATGTTCTATCATGTATGCAAGCTTTGACACTGATCCGGATGACACTAAGTCACAAGCCGGATACGTATTTATATTGAATGGTGGAACTCTCTATTGGTGCAGTTCCAAGCAGAGCATCGTGGCAGGATGCACGTGTGAAGCAAAGTACATAGCTGCTTTGGAAGCAGCAAATGAAGGAGTCTGGATGAAGTAGTTCATATCCGATCTAGGTATAATTCCTAGTGCACCGGGTCTAATGAAAATCTTTTGTGACAACACTAGAGCAATTGCCTTGGCGACGGAAACCAGATTTCACAAGAGAACCAAACACATCAAGAGATGCTTCAATTCCATACGCGATCAAGTCAAGGAGGGAGACATAGAGATTTGCAAAATAAATACGGATCTGAATGTTGCAGATCTGTTGACTAAGCCTCTTACACAAGCAAAACATGATCAGCACCAAGACTCCATGGGTGTTAGAATAATTACTATGTAATCTAGATTAGTGGCTCTAGTGCAAGTGGGAGACAGAAGGAAATATCCCCTGGAGGCAATAATAAAGTTGTTATTTATATTTCCTTATATTAGGACAAATGTTTATTATTCATGCTAGAATTGTATTAACCGGAAACATGGTACATGTGTGAATACATAGACAAAACAGAGTGTCCCTAGTATGCCTCTACTTAACTAGCTCGTTAACCAAATATGGTTAAGTTTCCTAACCATAGACATGTGTTGTCATTTGATCATCAGGATCACATCATTAGAGAATGATGTGATGGACAAGACTCATCTTTTAGCTTAGCATCGTTTAGTTTTATTGCTTTCTTCATGACTTATACATATTCCTGAGTACCGAAGGAACACTATGTGTGCTATCAAACGTCACAGCGTAACTGGGTGATTATAAAGATGTTCTACAGGTGTCTCCGATGGTGTTTGTTGAGTTGGCATAGATCGAGATTAGGATTTGTCAGTCCATGTATCGGAGAGGTATCTCCAGGCCCTCTCGGTAATGCACATCACTATAAGCCTTGCAAGCAATGTGACTAATGAGTTAGTTACGGGATGATGTATTATGGAACGAGTAAAGAGACTTTCCGGTAATGATATTGAACTAGGTATGAAGATACCGACTATCGAATCTTGGGCAAGTGACATACTGATGACAATGGGAATGGCGTATGTTGTTATGTGGTTTGATCGATAAAGATCTTCGTAGAATATGTAGGAGCCAATATGAGCATCCAGGTTCTGCTATTGGTTATTGACTGGAGATGTGTGTCTCGGTCATGTCTACATAGTTCTCGAACCCGTAGGGTCCGCACGCTTAATGTTCGATGACGGTTTGTATTATGAGTTATGTGATTTGATGACCGAAGTTTGTTCGGAGTCCCGGATGAGATCATGGACATGAAGAGGAGTTTCAAAATGGTTGATAGGTAAAGATTGATATACTGAAAGGTTATATACGGACATCGGAATGGTTCCGATAATGTTCGGGGATTTATCAGAGTACCGGGAGGCTATCGGAACCCCCCGAGAAAGTTATTGGGCCTATTGGTCCATAGTGGAGGAGAGGAAGCAGGCCAGGTGAGGGGGCGCCCCCCCCTTGCTCAAACCTAATTGTACTAGGGGCGGGGCGCGCCCCCCTCTTTCCTTCTCCCTCTCTCTCTCTTCCCGTTTCCCTCTCCAGTGGAAGGAAGGAGGGAGGCGAATCCTACTTGGAATAGGAGTCCAAGTAGGACTCACCCCTTGGCATGCCCTCCTTGGCCGCCGGCCTCATCCTCCCCCTCCTTTATATACGTGGCTAGGGGGCACCCCAAAGCACAATAGACAATCTCTTAGCCATGTGTGGTGCCCTCCTCCACAGTTTAACACGTCGGTCATATCATCGTAGTGCTTAGGCGAAGCTCTGCCCCGTAACTTCATCATCACCGTTGCCACACCGTCGTACTGATGGAACACTCCCTCGTCCTCAACTGGATCAAGAGCTCGAGGGACGTCATCGTGTTGAACGTGTGCTGAACACAGGGTGTCGTACGTTTGGTGCTTGGATCGGTTGGATCGTGAAGACGTTTGACTACATCAATCGTGATAACCCACAAGTATAGGGGATCGCAACAGTTTTCTAGGGTAGAGTATTCAACCCAAATTTATAGATTCGGCCCAAGGGGAACCAAAGAATATTTGAAGGTATTAGCAGCTGAGTTGTCAATTCAACCACACATGGAGATTAATTATCTGCAGCAATATGATAAGTAGCAAAGTAGTTTGATAGTTTTGATAGTAGTGACAGTAGCAACGGTAACAATAACAGTGATAGCAGTAATTTCTAGCAAGTGTAATAGTGATGACAGCAGTAGTAACTTAGCAAGATCAATAAGGGTAAATTAGTAGGCATTGGATCGGTGACTTGTTGGATGATATTCATCGTGTGACAGTTATAACCTAGGGCGATATGGCACTAGCTCCAGTTCATCGATATAATGCAGGCATGTATTCGTAAATTGTCGTACGTGCTTTATTAAAAGAACTTGCATGACATCTTTTGTCCTACCCTCCCATGGCAGCGGGGTCCATATTGGAAACTAAGGGATATTAAGGCATCCTTTTAATAGAGAACCAGAACAAAGCATTAACACATAGTGAATACATGAACTCCTCAAACTACGGTCATCACCGGGAGTGGGCCCGGTTGTTGTCACTCCGGGGTTGCCGGATAATAACCGTATAGGTGACTATAACTTGCAAGATCGGATCTAAAACATGGATATAATGATGAATTCATAAACGGATCAGATTTGAAATCATGGCACCCAGGCCCAAAGTGACAAGTATTAAGCATAACAAAGTCATAGCAACATCAATCTAAAAACATAGTGGATACTAGGGATCAGGCCCTAACAAAACTAACTCGATTACATGATGAATCTCATCCAACTCCTCACCGACTAGCGAGCCTATGAAGGACTTACTCACTCCCGGTGGGGAGCATCATGGAATTGGCGATGGAGAAGGGTTTGTGATGATGAAGAACGAAGGTCCCCCTCTCCGGAGCCCCAAACGGACACCAGATCTGCCCTCCCGAGGAAAAACAGGGCTTGGCGGTGGCTCTGTCTTGTGGATCGCGATAATTCTTTCTCCCTGATTTTTTCTGGAATAATGTGATTTTATAGTATCAAGGGGGTCATCAGCGGGGCCACCAGGTGGGTAAAACCCACCTGGGCACGCCAGGAGAGGGGGCGCGCCCTGGTGGGTTGTGCCTAGCCAGGGGCCCCTCTCTGGTGGGTCTTGGCTCCAGTAATTCTTATTATTGATATAGAAAATCCTCGCAAAGTTTCGGTCCATTCCGAGAACTTTTATTTCTGCATAAAAACAACACCATGGTAGTTCTGCTGAAAACAGTGTCAGTCCGGGGTTAGTTTCATTCAAATCATGCAAATTAGAGTCCAAAACAAGAGGAAAAGCGTGACAAAAGGTAGATACGTTGGAGACATATCAACTCCGTCAAGCTTAAACATTTGCTTGTCCTCAAGCAATTCAGTTGATAAACTGAAAGTGAGAAAGAAAAACTTTTACAAACTCTTTTGCTCTTGTTTGCATAAATAAGCTTAAACAGCACCCAGGTTTTCAGCCAACATTATAACTAACCATGTCGACAATAACTCTTAAGGATTATAATGACTCATATCAATGACATAATTAGCTAGCGAGAAATAATAAGATATCTCAAATGGCAACACATTGTCAAAACACCCATGATATAATATGACAATAGTGGTATCTCGCTAGCCCTTTCTGAGACCGCAAAACATAAATGCAGAGCACCTCCAAAGTTCAAGCAGCGACTAAACATTGTAATTCATGGTAGAAAAGATCCAGTCATAATGCACCCAACGTTGGCTATACACAATGCATAAATCATGACTATTGTGCTCTACTCAGTTTCTGGCGCTTATTTATAGAAGGTGATGACACAACATAAAATTAAATAGAAAGTCCCTTCGCAGAGGGAAGCAGTGATTTGCAGAGGTGCCAGAGCTCAATTTTTAAAACAGAGATAAATGAAATTTTGAGACATGAACCCTTCTCATTCACTTCACGACCATCAGTTATCAACATCTTCCATGCTAAGCATGCTAGTGGCGGTTCCCAAGAAGTAAAAGTAAAGGTTTTGACTCCATTGGGAGTTTTTGTTTGATTATTTAAGAGATGAACTCTTTTTGTATTTTACAGTTTGGGACTAGGCATCCCTATTACCGCCATTTCCTCGTGCGATGGCGAGTGAATAAACACTCGACCTGAGGATAACATACTTAGCACGGAAGATATCGACCACCTCCTGTCATTCCATGAATGATCCAGGCACACAAAAAGGGTAATTTTTTAGAAGTTTTTAGAGGTGGCACATGCAAATTTACTTAGGACGGCAGGCTAATATTGTATATAGGTAGGTATGGTGGACTCATATGGAATAACTTCGGGTTCAAGGTTTTTGATGTACAAGCAGAATTCCCACTTAGTACAGGCGAAGGCTAGCAATTTAAGATTGGGAAGCAGCCAGATAGAGAGCAACAACAATCATAACCATGCATTATGCATAAGTAACATTGGACACTAACATGAGTAGGATATGAACACCATGAACATAAATATTATAGAGGCTATGTTGGATTTGATTCAACTACATGCATGAACATGTACCAAGTCAAGCCACTCGAACATTCAGAGGAGGATACCATATCATCATACTATGTCACAATCATTTTAACGCTATGTTGATATCCAAGATAAACCATTATCCACTCCCAGCTACTTATGCATGGCATGAGAAACTATAGTCTGTGATTGTCATTGCAAACATGTTTAATCATAATGGGCAAAAGCCCGGATACTCATATTTACACAGACAGAACAAGTCGAGTTCATACCAGTTTCTCCTTGCCATGGCCAGCTCATCGAATATCGTCATTATTGCCTTTCATTTGCACGATCGAATGATATGAAAATAATAATAGTGCAAGAGTGTCATGGACTAAGATGGAATCTGAAAACATTTTATTCAACAGGAGAAGACAAGGTAAAATGGGCTCTTATTAGTTCAACAGTTATTCATATGAGAGCCACTCAACATTTTCATCGTGGTCTTCTCCTCGGTATGACTCAAATAAAAGAAAAGAATTTCATAGAAACGCACTGAAATATTTTCGGAGTTTTTGGTTTTTCTTCAACAAGCAAATAAAAAGTAAAAGCGAGAAAAACTATTTCACGGGAAAGCTCCCAACAAGCAAAAGAGAACAAGCAAATCTTTTTGGGTTTTCTTTTAGTACTACTACTAAACATGCATAGAAAGTAAATTACTACAACTAATTTTTTTTGATTTTCTAAAGTTTTAACAACACACAAGAAGAAAGCAAGAAAATAAATCTAAGCATGGATGATACAATGAAAAAGTGTGAACACTGACAAATGGAATGATATGTGAACATGAATATAATGTCGGTGAGAAACACGTACTCTCCCAAACTTAGGCTTTTGGCCTAAATGGGAATGAATCAGCAGCCTGGAGGGTAGTAGTCGGGGTACTGAGGAGTGGGCATCCATTGATCCCACTGTGGAGGTGCATGTGCAGCCTCAGCAGTAGCCTGGACGTTCCAGTAGGCGAGGATGTCTGCAGGCATAATCTGATATCCGCCCCTGGCAATAGAATCAAACAAAGTAGGTGCAGGCAAGGGGATAACATCACGAGTGTCAACGTTATAGACCAGGTTATAAGAAATGGCAATATCAGGACGATCATGTGCAAGAAAGTGATGGTGATCCATGGCTGCACGGTCTAGGTAAACTGTGGTAAGAGGGAAATCATGAGGGCGTATCTCAACCTCGAAGTGAGCTGCCAAACGAGTAGCAAAAATTCCACCATGTATTTTCCCTTGAGATTTATTAATATGGAGGCGACGAGCCGCAATAGCTCCCAAGCTATAAGTGTTGTCGCCCTCTATTGCACGAGTAAAGCAGCAAGGTCGGGTGAACTAAGTGCACCCACCTTCTCCCTAGCAAGCAAGAATTTGGTAATAAAAAGTGCAAAGTAACGAACAACAGGAAAATGTAAGCCACCGACAGTGATGGCCGACACTCTTCTGTCATCACCCACTGTCAAAGTGCGACAAAAATCCTCAATCTCGGTCGGCCTAGGCTCAGCCAAGCTCCCATCAGACGGGATCATGCATATGTCACAAAATTCAGTAAGCGGTATTTCATGGTTTTCAGCATATAAATCAAAGCTCACTTCAGGAGGATTATTTCTAGGCAAGAAAGTAAAGCTTTGAACAAAGACATTTGTGAGGATTTGGTGTTGGTCACACTCATGTGTGATGAAGTCGGTGAGACCGGCGTTGGCAATGAATTGCATGAACTCCTCATGAATTCCAGCTTCTTGCAGGAATGGGATGTGCGGCCATTCGCACGGCCGTACCTCCGCCAACCTCCGAGGGTGGAGATCATTGTCAGAAGACTCCCCAATAACACCCTTGGAGTTCTTCTTTGAGCCAAACTTCCTGAAGATATTCATGTCCGCATACAATTTTTCCTATGAAAAAAAACCTGAATTTTTAGTTCACAAAATTTTTCCAACAAAATTGATAGCAACTACTCATAGGGATGCATAGAGGCCATATCAAGCATTCAAACTACTTAGAACACAAAGAATTGAACATGCAAGCACATCTACAGTAGCACCAAGAGTAGCTAATTATTCAAAGTATAAGCAACTAAAACAGAAACTAAATGGAGTCACATACCAAGCAACAATCCCTCGAAGCAGTTTCGGAAACGGATTTTCGAGCAAAGAGAACGAAATCCGCGGGTTTGATCTCAAGAACACGAGAGAGAGAGCAAAAGTGATTTTTGTCTGGAGGTAGGTGACAATGTGGGCTAAAGAGATAAGTGAGGGGCCCCACGTGGGGAGCACAACCCCCTAGGGCGCACCAGGGGGTGCTGGTGCGCCCAGGTGGGTTGTGCCCACCTGGTGCACCCCTCCTCTAGTTATTTTTGCACTAAATCCTTAAATATTCAAAAAAGAATCATATAAAATTTTCAGGGCATTCTGAGAACTTTTATTTTTGTGTCATTTTTTATTGCACGAGAAATTCAGAAAACAGACAAAACATGACATTTAATTTTATTTAGCTAATAAAAACAGAGAGTAAAAAGTAGGGACTTAAAGTAGTGCTTACTAAATTCATCAACTTCATACCGTTCAAAAATGATTCATTAATAAGGTTGTTCAAGTCTTATTAACAACCACTTTCGGTTAGCATGAAACCAAAGAACTTTCATAAGCCCCCCTGGGGCCCCCCCCCCCCCCCGCTCTGGTTATTTTTGCACCAAAAATTCTTAAATAATCAGGAAAAAATCATATAAAATTTTTAGAGCATTCTGAGAACTTTTATTTTTGGGTCATTATTTATTGCACGGAAAATTCAGAAAATAGACAAAACATGGCATTTATTTTATTTAACTAATAAAAACAGGGAATAAAAAGTAAGGACAGAAAGTAGTGCTTACTAAATTCATCAACTTCATACCATTCAAAAAAGATTCATTAATAAGGTTGATTAAGTCTTATTAACAACCACTTTCAATTAATATGAAACAGAAGAACTTTCATAAATCACTAAGTTACCTCAATGGGGATATGCATTTCCCCAAAAATAAGCATTTCATATTTCTATTTGACAGTAGGTAGAGGTATTTGAAAACTTCCAATAGTGATTGTCGGAGATTTTTCAATAACCTTAATACCATTGACCTGGAATTGTTTCTTCGGAAAGTGCACCGTATGCTCATTACCATTGATATGAAAAGTGATCTTGATTTTATTGCAATCAATAACAAGCCCTGCAGTATTCAAGAAGGGTCTACCAAGGATAGTCGACATGTTGTCGTCCTCGGGCATCTCAAGTATAACAAAGTCAGTCAAAATCATAACATTAGCAACAACAACGGGCACATCCTCATAGATACCGATAGGTATGGCAGTTGATTTGTCAGCCATTTGCAAAGATATTTTAGTAGGTGTGAGTTTATTCAAGTCAAGTCTTTTATATAAAGAGAAAGGCATAACACTAACACCAGCTCCTAAATCACACAAAGAAGTTTTCACATAATTCTTTTTTATGGAGCAAGGTATAGTTGGTATACCCGAATCTCCAAGTTTTTTAGATACTCCATCTTTGAAAGTATAATTAGCAAGCATAGTGGAGATTTTAGCTTCCGGTATTTTTCTCTTATTTGTGATGATGTCTTTCATATACTTTGCATAAGGAGGCATTTTCAAGACATCAGTCAAGCGAATACGCAAAAATACTGGCCTCAGCATTTCAGCAAAGCGTTCAAATTCTTCATCATCCATCATCATTCTTTTTATTTGACTTGTGTGGAAAAGGGATAGGTTTTTGATCCCACGGTTCTCTTTCTTTATCGTGTTTTCTAGCAATGAACTCTCTTTTATCATACCTTTTATTTTTAGGTTGTGGGTTATCAAGATCAATAGGTGGTTCTATCTCAACACCACTATCTGGTTCTTTATCATTTGGTTGCGTGTCTTCATGAACCTCATCATTATCTTTTTCATTATCACTAGGTGAGTGTTCATTGCCAGATTGAGTTTCAACATCTGAGATAGAAGCTTCATTTTCATTATCAGGAGGTTTTTCTATTTCAGGTTCACTAGAAGTGTGCAAAGTCCTATCATTTTTCTTTTT